>NW_019154086.1:80875479-81160414 GCF_002288905.1 Enhydra lutris kenyoni | reverse complement strand
TAAAAAAAAAAAAAAAAAAAAAAAAGAATTCTCCATTTTAAAACATTATAAAATAATTGCTAGAACTTAAACCCAATTCATAAAAAGTATGGATACATTTAAGTATCTTAAAAGAAAGTACTTGCCTTAATGTTAATTCTAAAATATCATTCTTATAGTATTTATTTTCAAATAATGGAAAACTGATAGTTTTAAAGAAAGTTTTATTTAATATTTGTGTGACTATCAATAGTTCTAATTTTATTTGTGATCATTAGTTCTAAGCATGTAAAAGTTACTGAAGTACAAGCTATCATTTACATACTTTATTAGATGCTGTAGATACCAAAGTGTTGAGTAAGTCATGATCCTTTCCCTTAATTCAAAAAAATTATAATATAGTAGCAGAAAACATGCAAATTGTACTATTATTTTTCATTCATGGTTCACCTGGAAATGAATTATCGTTAATCACTGACTGAATCTTTGCTTTCATTGTTCAGCTATGCTGTGTTAGAAATAACAAAAATGAGAAAATAATATCTGCCCATGGAAAAGTTATATTCTTTAAAAAAAAAAAAAAGATTTTATAGAAGCGCCTGGGTGGCTTAGTTGGTTAAGCAGCTGCTTTGGCTCAGGTCATGATCCCAGGGTTCTGGGATTGAGTCCCACATCGGGCTCCCTGTTCAATGGAGAGCCTGCTTCTCCCTCTCCCTCTGCCTGTTGCTCCGCCTACTTGTGCTCTCTATTTCTCTGTCAAATAAATAAATAAATAAATCTTTTTAAAAAAGATTTAATATATTTTTTAGATTTTATATATTTTAAAAAATATATATATTATATATATATATATTTCTCTGTCAAATAAATAAATATTTTTTAAAAAGATTTTATATATTTATTTGTCAGAGAGAAAGAGAGCACAAGCAGGGGGAGCAGCAGGCAGAGGCAGAGGAAGAAGCAGGCTCTCCACTGAGCAGGGAGCCCGATGCGGGACTCAATCCCGGGACACTGGGATCAAGGCCAGAGCTGAAGGCAGATGCTCAACTGACTGAACCACCCAGGTGGCCCAGAAAAGTTATATTCTAAGTAAGGCTCAATTACTGGTACTTAAAAAGTGAATTAGAGTTTCATGAAAATAATTTGTTTTTAGTATGTTTACATAGTTATTTGTATATGATAAGAAGTATGCATCTTTTATAAGTATAATGGTGAGAAATATTAGAAAAGATACAGTTATTTGATAGGAGAGATAAAATATAGAAGATACTTATGTATGAGTATATGCATGACACATATAAACATGAAAGTCTTATGCCTCTGGGAGATTTTTGGTATGTTCCATGGATGAGAGGGCATTTGAATTGGGGCTTAGACAGTAGACAGTATTCTTATAAACCAAGATAAAAGAGATCTTCCAGAAAGAGAAGATGGGTCAAGCAAAGCATTAAAGGTGAGGGAGGGAAAAAGTCAAATTTGGGGAAAGTTAAATGGCTCAGTTTTATTTGAGTGGAGTCCCAGGGTATATGGTGTGGAGTCAGGATGCACTTGATGAAAGGAAGCTCCTGAAACAAATTTGCACTTCACTCCAGATAGAAGGACAAGTTTTCGAACAGAAATATGAAAGAGAAAGACAATTTTGGCAGCATTTAGTAGGATGGGCTACAGGTTAATAGAAACTAGAGATTGAGAAACAGTTTTAAAATAAGATACACAATGGGTTAACTGAGTGGCGAAAAAAGGATGGAGAAGCACTACAGATGGAAGAGAACAGTTTTGGTAGGATCTCCCCACCCTCAGTACAGTATTGCAAAATGGCTCAAACCATCTTGGAGGCAGAAAGGTCAGCATTCAGGGCCTTGCTTTTCATTTATTCCCCAAATGACCTTTAAATTTCTTTTTCTCCTCTGAGACCAAGAACTATTAACAGCACCTACCTCATGGACTTGGGAGAATAAAATGAGATGTGTGTGGAAAGTGCCTAGTACAATGTCTTTTAGAGGAGGGTGGTCAAGATAGTCACGGAGTGTCTAATGGCTGATTAAATGAATGGGAAAGCCAAAAGAATAAATGGAATGTAACTAAAGTTTCCATTCTGATTGAGCCATGAACAGAAACACAAAAAGCTGGAAGGAAAGAGGGTGATAAGGCATTGAGCTAAACATGGGACTAAAAATCTACACCTATTCTTCAAATAACTTGCATTGTTAGTTCTTACTATATACTGACAGTCTTCTTTCAGACTTTGCTAATTTTTCCTAATTGAGTTATTCTATTCTAAGACACAACTGTTTTTATTAAAAGCTTCTGATATTTCGTCCCACTTTTACTACTATAGAGCAGTTGGCTTGCTTCTGTCCCCACAGGTTTCCTTGTCATTCATCGCCTTCTGCTGTATTGATGAAATGACTTTTTGTGAATTTGTATTCAATTTAACACCTCCCTTTCTAAAAGGTAGGACCTAGATAAAAGATGCAGTTTCTGGGGCCAAATAGATTGTGGCACAGCTGATCTTTGTTGAAAATCTGTACTGATTGCAATAACTGGATCGATCATGTAGCCATCTGCATTGATTGGTAAGAATGCTGACAATTTGAATAAACAGTCATTCTGCATTGAAAACCATTGCCAAAACCTCTATGATTAAAATTAACTTTCTTTTAAATAGAGGGCAAAAGGAAAACAAAAGCCAAATCAGGGGACAAAAAAGATATCTTTGAACAAGAAAAATAATACCACTCCTTTACCAACATCACCATGACTGTTAAATACACTTTTATTGCTAAACCTCTGGTACTGCCCAAGGAATTTGAATATGTTTTAAATGATAGCTCTGAAAATACGTGGATAGATAATAACAATGAAAAGTATTTAGAAAAATAGAGCTATACAGAAAACATATAGTGAAATATATACAGATAAGACTTTGTCAATTATGAAACCCCCAATATAAAATTGTTGAGGAAAATAAGCAGTTGCAGGGTTTTTTTGTCTTTTTTGCTTACTAATATTAAGCTCATGTTTTACCTAGAAGTATGTATAAATGTATGTCTCAATTCTAGTGCACAGAAAATATTTTTCTTATAATATTCTCAAGTTCAAAACTAGTTTTTTAGAAAAATGGTGCTCACATCTTGGTTTCCTCTATTGTTTATTTGTGAGAAATAATAACACCTCTGTGGAAGAGTTTTTGAGTTTATTTAGTTTAATACAAAAAATTGTTTTGTGAGAAGTGGGATTTGAGTGACATTATTTTTTTTTTTTTAAAGATTTTATTTATTTATTTGTCAGAGAGAGAGAGGGAGAGAGAGCAAGCACAGGCAGACAGAATGGCAGGCAGAGGCAGAGGGAGAAGCAGGCTCCCTGATGAGCAAGGAGCCCGATGTGGGACTCGATCCCAGGACGTTGGGATCATGACCTGAGCCGAAGGCAGCTGCTTAACCAACTGAGCCACTCAGGCGTCCCTTGAGTGACATTATTAATTTTTATTCAGGATGTGTGAACTTCTTGTTCACTACTCAGAGAAAAGTACCTACCTCTGAGAACAGTGATGTGAAAACATATATGGTTATGTCTTAAGTGTTGTCGCCAACATCTTTAAAATAACCAGAAATTTCAATCAACAATGCAAATTATTTCCTTTGATTTTAACCCATTTCTATCTCTATTTGAAAAATCCAAGTGCTAAATCTTTCTTTTCCTTACTTCTAAAACAATACTTCCACAAATGTTTTGACTGACTTATCAGCAATTCTTTTTGCATATAGACAAAACAAACTACCTAGATAATTAAATATCCTGGATGTGCCAGGTGTTTATGACAAAAGTTCTCTGTTTGAAAACTATCCAAAGCTTACTTAATCATCAATATTTTAATTTTAAGCAAACAAAAACCATAAATAGTATTACTATATAAATGCTATAATAAATAAATGCTACAATCGTAACTGAGAACTAGAAGACACGCATTAGTGATAACTAATAGATTTTATTAAATACTAATTTGAAAAGGGGGCACCTGGGTGTCTCAGTCAGTTTAAGCGTCCCATTTTTGGTTTTGGCTCAGGTCATGATCTCATGGGTTGGGTGCCATGATCAGTAGAGAATCTGCCTAAAAGAGTCTCTCTCTCTTCTTCTCCCTCTTCCCCTCCCCCCACTCACTTGCACTCTCTCTTTCAAATAAATAAATCTTTTAGAAAAATATGAATTTGAAAAATTAAAATACTCAAACTATACATATTAGTGAAAATGTATGAAAGAGAATTTTGGTATACCATATTAACCAATATTAACTATTGATTTCTACTTAAATTTGTGTATACTTTCTTTCTCTATTTTTCTCATGAAACTAAATTCAATTTCAAAATTAAAAATTTTATCTTAAAGGAATTTTCTATCAAAATTATTCTTGGTTACTCTGTAGAGACCTCTGTATTAATTTTATCATTAAAGGTGAATTTATTTCCTTTATTTAAAAATCAGCATGAAATATAGAATTGAGTTTTAGAAGATTACTTAGTCATTGTTGCTAAGACTGGCAAAGTATGAAGATCACAATTTATATATTCATATATTCTTTCATGTGATCTGTTGTAAACAAACAACATTAAATTCTCTTATTTTTCTTTGATGAACATATATTACTCTGAAGTCTAATGAAGAGATAAAACATCTTTTTCATTAAATATTTATTAAAATAATATTTTCTATGCTCACCAATGAAGACGCACAGTTTTAATACAAAAAGATAACAGGGCAAATTCCAGAACCCGAAGGGACTGAAGTGATAGAAGCCTTATGATTATCAGATCAGTAATATTCACTTCTACTCTTTATCAGATAAATACAAATAAAATATGATGTACACCATATGATTTCACTCATATGTGGAATTTAAGAAAAAAAAGCAAAGAAAAAGAAAGAAAAAAATTTTTTAAAGATTTTATTTATTTATTTGATAGAGAGACAACACAAGTAGGCAGGCAGGCAGAGAGAGGGGGAAGCAGGCTCCCTACTGAGCAGAGAGCCTGATGCAGGGCTTGATCCCAGGACCCTGAGATCATGACCTGAGCCAAAGGCAGAGGCTTATCCCACCAAGCCACCCAGGCACCCTAAGAAAGAAATTTTTAAAAAGACTTGTTACTCTAGAGAACAAATTGATCGTATCAGAGGAGAGGTTGTTGGGGGGTGGGGGATGGGGATTAGGGACTGCACTTGTCCTGATGAACACCAGGTGATGTGTGGAAGTGCTGAATTACTATATTGTACACCTGAAACTAATATAACACTGTATGTTAACTATACTGGAATTAGAATTTTAGAAAAATGCTGATGTACAAAAATAAGGCCCAAGTTCCTGGCTTGGAACACTTGAAAAAAAAAAATATATATATATAAAATGTAAATTGAAGACAGTTACTTAAACTTAATATAAAGGCACAAATCTTTAATTCCATATTAAATTCAAAATCTTGATTTTACTGATTTGCTGAAAAGTCAATATTTGCATGAAAGGCTCCATTCCTTTCTTTTAAATATATTTTAAGAAAAGTCCAATAATATCAAACCATTAAAAACAGTTTACAGTTGTAAAATTCTCTCCTCTTTCCCCTCTCTTGGTCTCTCTGTCTCTCTGTCTCTCTCTCTCTCTCTCTCTCTCACACACGCTTGTGCATCCGCACAGACACACACACACATACTTATGTGGACATACGCAGTTCTAGCTATGTATAATAAATAAGTGTAATTATCAAAATTAAAGCAAGTCATTTTTATCCAGTTGTGCTACATAATTTCAAAGACTATTATCAATAATTATACATAGATTATATTAATTGTATTAAACATAAGGAACTAGTTCCAGATCTATAAATATACATATAGAGAAAAGGTGATAAATTGAAGATGATAGAAAAATGATCACTAGGTAGCTAGATTGATGATAATGAGCTAGCTAGCTAGCTAGATGATAGACAGGGAGACAGATTCTGTACATGTATTTTCTTGTACATGTATTTTCTTTAAAAACTGTTCACTTTAATTTATGAGTTTAATTTTCTTTCATAATTGCTTCCACTTCAAGTATATCTCAGTTCAGTTTCTGCTTTGGGAAAAAAACACACATTTCCTTTCTTTTTTCTTTACTAAATAAACTGACAAAGCAACACATACTTATGGAAAAATGTACACAGGGAATTTGTTCAGTTTTTCTTCATAGCAGGAAATGGGTGCCCTCTGCTGTCGATCTGTAGATTATTTTAGACTATATTTTCTTGCTATCTCTGAAAATAGTGAAAACTAAAAATTCATCTTTGTACCATGGAATGGCATGATATATAATATGTATATGTAATCCATACATACAGTGTAGTATTTAATTATGAAATTTATTATGTAACTTGTCGTCTATAAATATTTAATTTCCAAATCAACACTTGGTATTAAAAAATGTGAGGGGACAGGCTGAAGAGGTAGATGGAGAGATAGTGGATTGTGTGTTGATATGTGTATGATAGTAGGCAAAGAAGATACAAGCACAACTTTTTAAACAAAAAAGCAAAGAATTGTTTTAAGTGAATACTAAATTAATTTTTAAAAGAATTCTTAATTTTCCACTATGATCAACATCTTAAATATTACATAGAATACAGAATATTTTTCATTGAATGATTTATTAAATAAAACAAAAGGACATTATCTGATTTTTCTATTTTTCCTAATTCTGTTCCCAATCATACAAAAGTGCTTTTAATAAAGCAAGGTGAATGTTACATAAGCAGTTGTAAACATTGAAAACTATTTTCTCATCATCTAATTTTCAGATTTCACAATTTATGCTCAGATTTTCTATTACCTTCAAATTATATTATAGATAAGGAAATATAAGTCAATAAATGCTCACATTTACAGAAAAATATCAGAAAATATTTAGATACACACAAAACAATTTTCTCCTTGTAATTACACTTTTTCAGACACTTACATATTCATTCAAAAACTATTTATTACATATCTATAGCCTAATTACTTTGCTAAACCTAAGCATAAAGCCATTAGTTAAGTAACCACCTTGGCTTCAGCGAGCAGTTATTACTATCATATATTTTATCTGTACTACTTAAAATATCACCACCCATTATATGTAAAAAAAAAATTGGAATTTTTTTAAGAAGGCTTATTTCAAAAGTTTTATTTTTTTCTCCCCCAAATTACCTGCACTGCATCTAAAGACATATGGATACATACATATGTGTGTATACGTGTATACATAGAGACAGAGAAATTATGTTTGAATATAACTTTCTACCAAAAATCCAGAAATTCCAAACAACAAAAGATAACATATTTATTGCCATAATACTAATCCACAAGTTTAAACAATAAGAACCTCTTTCAATGTTGTATTTACATACCACTTAGGAAGAATATTCTCCCCTTACCGATCTAAAATGATTTCCCGTATAGTCTAATAATTACACCTAACATGTACCTTTAATAACTTATTCATTTTTGAGATATTTTCTATGACCTATTTCTCTAAACCAAGAAGAAACTGTTTCCAACATGATCTTACTCATCTCTCTTTTTTTTGTATGTCCTTAGAAGGATGCCTTCAAGTCACTGCCCATTTATTTTGAAGTACTTACATGTCTTGAGATACATTAACCCCAAAACCCTGGTTTGATGCAGTGAGCAACAATTCATATAAGAATTATGGACTTCGAGTTAAAATGTTTCAAATAAGAATCATTTAAAAAGGATATTTGAGTAGCAGTGAAGAGAATTTAGTTTTTTCTACTAAGATAGCAGTGAGTATTCCAGCAGCAGAGATAATGGTAAACTACTGGCAAAAAGACGTATGCCTCAGAAATTCCAAATAGTGACAATCCAAAGATGATCTCATTAAAAATATTTTTTAAGGAAAAATAGCATATTCGAATGATGTCACATTATACCTGTAGAACTGAAATTGTGCCTTTGATACAGATTTTAAACTCCTCAAAATGTTCTCTGAGAAAGATAATTTAGTTTGTGTGTATGTGTGTGTGTGTGTGTGTGTGTGTGTTTAATAGAGTAATATTCTTTATTTAACTTCTTGATATTATTTGATGTGGACACACTAATATAGTTTATTGTGCAAAATAATAATTTAGCTTCTTTTCTCCAAGTTGCTTTTGAAATTTGTCATTGACTTTTTATTGGTGCTTATATAAACTTTGTTCCTTGAACATTAATCAAAAAGAACAGAAAAAAAATTTTTTTGCATTTCTAATGAATAATCTTATTATTACAAATAAATATCCCTTAAGGAAATAGTGTCTTAATGTAACAGCTCTTGCCTGTAGCAATTACTTTCTGTGACAGTAGGAGCTAGAAGTACAGTACTATTCCAATTGCTATTATCTCATATATTTTCTTTAAAAAGTCAATATATAATGGCTTAAACAATATTAGGCTTCATATAAGAAAGAGTAAGAAATTTTGCTTAATATATCCATTTCACAATCTCTTGTGTCACTATTTCCAAAAATAATTAGCATTTAAGCAATTTCTTTAATTTTCATTTAAATTCTGGGCATTTTGTTTTTGTTTTTGTTTTTGTTTTTGTTTTTTTGGACCCACCTTCTGATTCCTAGCAGTCTTGGGGGACTGGTGGTCAAGATGACAACCCAAGAATCCCAAGCAGTCAAAACACAGCATAGTGTAATCTAAGGAAGAGAGTGAGGCAGTGTCCTTGGGAGGTAGAGGTGGTTATTTAAACACAAAATGAAAACAAAGGACTTTTTGAGCAACTATTTTTTTCCTAATTTTATTTTATTTTATTTTATTTTGTGTGTGCTCCAAAATTAATTGTTTATGCACCTCACCCAGTCTCCATGCAATACGTGCCTTCCTTAATACCCACCACCAGGCTCACCCAACCCCCCACTCCCCTCCCCTCCAAAACCCTCAGTTTGTTTCTCAAAGTCCACAGTCTCTCACAGTTTGTCTTCCCTTCCAATTTCCCCCAACTCACTTCTCCTCTCCATCTCCCAATGTCCTCTGTGTTATTCCTTATGCTCTACAAACAAATGAAACCATATGACAATTGACTCTTTCTGCTTGACTTATTTCATGCAGCATAATCTCCTTCAGTCCCATCTATGTTGATACAAAAGTTGGGTATTCATCCTTTCTGATGGAAGCATAATAGTCCATTATATATATGGACCATATCTTTGTTATCTATTCGTCTGTTGAAGGGCATCTTGGCTCTTTCCACAGTTTGGCGGCTGTGGCCATTGCTGCTATGAACATTGGAGTATGGATGGTCTTTCTTTTCACTACATTTGTATCTTGGGGGTAAATACCCAGTAGTGTAATTTCAGGGTCATAAGGTAGCTCTATTTTTAACCTCTTAAGGAGTCTCCACACTGTTTTCCAAAGTGGCTACAACAACTTGCATTCCCACCAACAATGTAAGAAGTTTTCCCTTTCTACACATGCTCTCCAGCACTTGTTTCCTGTCCTGTTGATTTTGGCCATCCTAACTTGTGTAAGGTGGTATCTCAATGTGGTTTTAATTTGAATCTCCCCTAGCTAATAGGATCCAACAGTACATTAAAAAGATTATCTACCATGACCAAGTGGGATTTAACCATGGGATGCAAGGGTGGTTCAACATTTACAAATCAATCAATGTGATAGAACAAATCAATAATAGAAGAGAGAAAAACCACATGGTCCTCTCAATTGATGCAGAAAAAGCATTTGACAAGATAGAGCATCTGTTCCCAATTAAAACCCTTCAAAGTATAGGGATAGAGGGAACATTCCTCAACTTCATAAAATCTATGAAAAACCCACAGTGAATATTATCCTCAATGGGGAAAGCTGACAGCCTTCCCTTTGAGATCAGGAACACGACAAGGATGTCCACTCTCACCACTGTTGTTCAACATAGTACTAGAAGTCCTAGCAACAGCAATCAGGCAACAAAAAGAAATAAAAGGTATTCAAATTGGCAAAGAAGAAGTCAAACTCTCTCTCTTCACAGATCACATGATATTTTATATGGAAAACCCAAAAGACTCTACCCCCAAACTACTAGACCTCATACAGCAATTCAGTAATGCGGCAGGGTACAAAGTCAATGTACAGAAATCAGTTGCTTTCTTATACACTAACAATGAAAATACAGAAAGGGAAACTAGAGAACCCATTTCATTTACTATAGCACCAAGAACCACAAGATACGTGGGAATAAACCTAACCAAAGAGGTAAAGGATCTGTATTCCAGAAACTACAGAACACTCATGAAAGAAATTGAAGAAGACACAAAAAGATGGAAGCGCATTCCATGCTCATGGATCGGAAGAATAAACATTGTTAAAATGTCTATACTGCCTAGAGCAATCTATACTTTCAATGCCATCCCAGTCAAAATTCCACTGGCATTTTTCAGAGCTGGAACAAACAATCCTTTTTGAGTAACTATTAAAGCCAGCTGTTTCAGTGCAGCCCCACAGGGCTCTGTCCTGATGTCTGTACTTACTCCCTCTGCCCACTTCTATATTCTCAATATCCTGAAGTTAAGTAGCTGTCCTTAGAGAGACAACTGTAGATCCCAATTGTGGGGGGGTGGTAAATTTTACATACAAACGACATAGTTGGTACTACAGTGATATTGTTAATAGCCTGGGTCAAGAGTCAGACTGCCTGCTTCAGAATCCTGGCTCTAATGTTTACTAGTTGTGACTATGAACATTAAAAAGCAACAACAACAATAGCTTTTAGAGCCTCAGTTTCCATTTATAAACTTAGGAATTGCTGGGTCATTCAATGACATAGTTTATGTAAACCTTCAGACACAGAATAAGCATTCAATATATGTTAGCCATTATTAACTAGTGTTTCTCTTACCAGACTCAATCCACTGAAAAGTACAAGAATGATTAAATCAACTGAGGAGATTTATTTAAATCGCAAATATGTGGTAGAACATAAGAACTTTCTGAAATATTAGATATGAGAAATTAGAAAGTAGAGGGGACAATGTTTTCCAAATCTATTGACTGTTTTGCTGTCAAAAGAAAAGTTGAAGGAGGCCTTTGTGTTGGGATAGAAATAAACATGATTGGTGTATGGCTTGAGAGCATCATGAGACATTAGAGAGTCATCTGCAGTAAATATTGGGAATACTTGACTAGAATTTGTGCAAGTGTTACATTAAGTTGATAGTAAGAGAACTCTCCATGGTTAATGAGTTGCTTTCTGTTGCTATACTGACAATATATTTCTACTTGAATTTCTTCCATATATCTCCAATTTTTTTTAATGAATTGTGCGTTGTCACATTAAGGAAAAAACAATATCCTACTTAAGTCCCTTGAACTTGACCAGAGCCTATTTTATAGGTAACTCCAGTATCCTCTAGGTTCTAACAGTTATAACTGTTCTTTCTGATACCAGGTAGATAAGCTCTCCAGGCTTATTCAAAATGTTTTCCAAGTTTCTGTTCGGGAGTCTCTTGTGGTATTTCATCTGTCATGGGAAGAAGTAGACAGAAGAACCTGTACCCAGGTTACTGCTCAAGTCTCCCACCAGCGTTTCTTCTGACCAGGCCAACTGTAAAATGATTACTTTGTCAGGAAACATAACCTCTAAACTCTCAGAATACAAAACTGTTCTACGACTGGGATGTTGAGGAATGGAGAACCACCTCCTCTCCGGTCTGTGTTACAATTTCTCCCTTAGGCTCCAGAGCTTTACTGTTTGAGCCCAGAATATCATAATCTTTCATGAACACATAAACTTTTCGAGGTCCTAACAAAAATGCTTAAACACATTAGATTTTTAATGATTTATTTTATAATGAAAACATTATCTATAATGTCTCTGGGTCTCTGATAAGCTCTGGTTAAACAATGGTAAATAAAACAAAGTAACAGATTGTTGTTACAGAACTAGCCTTCTAGAAACAAAAAACATGCTAAATAATACTCCTTAAATGGATTTATTTGTCTCCTCAATTTACTCAGCAGATTCTTATTCATTCCATTTAACACATATTTATTCGGTTCCTATTCCAGATACTGCCTATGGAGATATGAATAGAACAAAAAAAAAAAAATCCCTGCCTATGTGGAGTTTAAATTCTAGTAAAAAGACAATAAACAAATTAACAAATGACAGAGTACAATAATGAAAAAATGTATTTTGAAAGAAAAAGGAATGATAAAGAGAATTTATTCAAGGGGGAGAAAACAGTCTATTTGTTCTATTTATGTTCAAACCAGAATTCCTGTAAACTATTGCTTATCATGTTATCTCTGTGACGGTATTCTTAAAAGATACATAGAAGTTCAGTATCTTTTGATGCCATGGGGAATTGTGAGGGCTAAACACAGTAAGTAGTCATTTGAGGGCAGCACTGTTAGCTAGCTAATACAGGTTGCATACCCTCACTTCTCCAATGAAGATTTCTTGCCCTAGTTCCTAACCTGTTGTAGAATGTTTCTAGACACTTTCACTACTCTCCTAGCTCTCCTCTCCGTGTCCAGCTATAGCTCAGCAGTCAGACCCAATTTAGGATCTTCTCCAGGCTATCTATCCTACTTCTCATTCAAACCTCTTTACCTGAACTCAATTTCTAACTATTTCTTTGGCTTCACACTTTTGTTTCCCAAATGCAACTCTGGCTCAATCCTTAACAAAGCTGGTTCTTAATAATCATTAATGAGATTGTCCATGTGATAATAAATCTGAAAGTCCTTGGGTTCTGTAGTTATAAAATGTCAAATTTTATCTACATTGGTTGAAGAAGCCAACTCACCTTTCATCTCATTTAATTATCCTCATTTTTTTAAAAGATTATATCCTACTCCTAGCTGACTTGAGGGCAAAGTCTGTATTCAGTAGTTAAATCCCAAGACATACAGTCCCTGACTATCAAGGCAGAAGATGTTTGCTGCAATTGTATTTTACACAAAATCCTATTTGATTCTTCATTACAATGCCTTATAATTACTAGTTCCAACTTTAAAGGCTGAAATAATTATGCCTGCAATGATAGGTGACAGATGTGTTGTTTAAATTGATGAATAAATCAATGCACAGAAGAAATGAACTGCCTCATCTGTAGTTTGAAAGATTGTCTTAGATAACTTATTTCACAATGTTAAAATACTCCCAAACAGATTTCTCTTATGATGTGTAAATAGTGCATCTCTGGGCTTTCCCAGTAAAGTTTAGCAATCATTTAAGAGTGTGAGGTTATGCCCCTGCCTGAGAGCCCAGGCTTCAGTGTCTAGAAATCCAGTGTGGGACATGAAGGTTGGAAGAATATCACTGCTGCCTTTTGACTTTTAGTAAATTGTTCTTACATCACCCCCTCTCCCCCCCCCCCCCCCCCCCCCCCCCCCCCCCCCCCCCCCCGCCCAGTCCCTTTCTCTCCTTCCATATGAAGCCTGTCTGCTTAGGCTAGGTAAGGGGAGACAGTTTCTCTATCTTGCCAGTGTGGTAAAAGGAGCAGCCTGCATGGGGAAAATGTGAAAATCTGCTACTTAAGTGATGCTTAAACCAATTTTCAATCAAACTCTTTAGTTTCATATCCCCTCCCTTCAGAAGTACTTCAGTGCTCTATTTGTTGAGAAATTCTATTGTTTTCTGTGTAAACAAGCTTGCTTTTGATTGGTCCCTGCATGCAAGCAATTTGCTTTCAATCTTTCTCTTTGAACTTTCCCTGCTAAAGCAGATGCCACTTGTTTGCTTGCTCCCAACATTTTATTGACAGCTTTTATTTACTATAATAATTGCTCATTTTATCTTTCCTTTGGGGCTTATAATGCTTATCTTGCCTTTTTTTTTTTTTCATTTTAGCTAGAGGAAGCAAAGAGGGTTTATACATCCAATCCTCTGTACAGACGTAGAATATGATTCATTAACAACCAGTTAACTATCTGTGCGGTTTTTAGCTATCACATCTCATTTTTGTGAGTCATTCTCATAGATGTTTAGAAAAAAAAAATCTTCCCCATAACTTTGTCTCATTTTTTCCTATGGTAGTTAATTTTACGTGTTAACTTGACTGAATCACAAGATGCCCAGATACCCTGTGAAACATTATTTCTGGGTGTGTCTGTGAGGTGTCTCTGGAAGACATTAGCATTTGAATCAAGAGAATGAATGAAAGCACATAGCTTTCCCCAGTGTGGATGAGCATGTTTTATTATATTTATAATATATGATAATTATTATATGTAATAATTGCTATAGTTAAAGTACTCTAGTAAAGACTATAGTTCTGATTTATTAATTTGA
This sequence comes from Enhydra lutris kenyoni, assembly GCF_002288905.1. Lineage (NCBI taxonomy): Eukaryota > Metazoa > Chordata > Mammalia > Carnivora > Mustelidae > Enhydra > Enhydra lutris. The sequence goes on along the minus strand of NW_019154086.1, from coordinate 81,146,133 downwards.
TTTCTAAAATAGAAAGGAAGATTTGCAGAAAGACATCCCTGTCCATTCTTCTACAAAAATATAATTCATTATTATTTTAAGTTACAACATGCATTAGCTCTGGAGAGACTTAACAACAAAGCATATAATAAGGTTTGCTACCTGTTTCCATGTGCTACAGCATGCTGAGTGAATAGTCACCTTTTTATAAATTTGTATTTTTCAGTTTTAAATTATTTCAATTTTCAATTCTCCATACATTTCTTTTTTCTGTAAATTACCGCAGCTGTTTATTTTTTAAAACCTACTTAAAAATTATTTTAGTAAGTAGAGTTTATAACATTACCTGCAACCCTGTGGACTTCAAAGAAGGCAAATCCATTTTTTTGACAGTATATATGTGAAGTATTTCTTTACATGCATAGTTACATTCCAGATTATATTTTTGAGATATGAACATATGGTGTTATACTAAGAGAATTTGAAAGTTACTAGTGCTTCAAACTTTTAATTTGTTTTTATGCTCACAGTAACAGAATAGTGGTTTCATTCCTGCTCTTTGGTTATTTTCCCACTGAATTTTATTGCATTAGAGAAACCTTATAACCTCATTTTGCTTACCTACTGCTAAGAGCTATTCATGTGTCACGAAAAATATTTTTTGAACATGTCAAACATAAAATGATCAGGTACAAAGGAAGAAATTGGCAATGGTTTAGGCTATAGGTTATAGTTCCAGAAACTGCTGATTCATGAAAAATTTAAATTATGCAATTACATTGTTTTGTCCATGTCTCTAGTGTTATTCATAAAATGAACACTGTTTCAGCATTATAATCATTTGAAACTTAATTCACATGGTAGATACCAGATTCTGTATTCTTTTAAATAGTGATGGTTCTTCTTTAGAGGTGACCTTATTCATTCTCTTAATCTTGTTAGAAAAATATATCAATAGTCTCAATAATTAAGGATCTTTAAAAATCCACCCTCCAGGGACGCCTGGGTGGCTCAGTTGGTTGAGCAGCTGCCTTCGGCTCAGGTCATGATCCCAGCATCCTGGGATCGAGTCCCACATCGGGCTCCTTGTTCTGTGGGGAGCCTGCTTCTCCCTCTGCCTCTGCCTGCCACTCTGTCTGCCTGTGCTCTCTGTCTCTCTCTCTGACAAATAAATAAATAAAATCTTTAAAAAAAAAAAAATCCATCCTCCACTTCCAAATGCATAATAGAATAAGAAATTAAGCCATCTCCTTCATAAGATATGTTTTTAGATTCCCTTCTTTAAAAATTGATACTTAGTCTTATTTTCTGGTTATTTTCCTTTAATTTTAATTTATCCATCATGTGGTTTAAAATCAAATCTGCCTTAAATAATGAAGAGATTATTTCTATTTCAAATCCTTTTTCTATCAGTATGTATTTGACAATAAATATATATTTGTGAATTCTATCCTTCATATTTAGCAGGCTCTGGAAGTGCAAAAATTGTATTTCATCCAAGCCCATGAGTATGTCAAAGCATAGTGTAGTAGAGAGTTTTCCAGAATGCTATTTGTGGAGGTAATGGAGGTGCACCATGCATTCTTCTCAACAAGCTGTGACGTTCTGTAGGTTGGCATATAGTCTCTAGCTATCTGTGGCACCTTTGGATCCCCTACAGTGTTCATGTTAAGGCCGTATCTTCCATGGGTGTCCCAGCCAATAAATAAGCATGGTGTAATTAATAGAACTGGGTTACATCTGCTGAGTGTAGAAATTGTGTAATCGGAAATCTTTTTTTTTTTTTTTCCCCTGGGGCTCCCCATGGACCTGGAGAGAAATTCCATGAAGCTGCCCTACAGAGTAAGATTACCCTTAACATTTTCTTCTTCGTTTTTTCCTTCCTTCATACATCGCTATCTGAAGGTCTTCCTAACTCACTCTTTCTCCTCACCCCTTTATTTTCAAAAAACAATTCTCCCAATGAATATTGTCTTTGTTGAATGTCATCTCAGCATCTGTTTATTGAAAGATCCAAACTGATGCACTGTTTTATGTAGTAAAATTACAAGTTATATTGAGACAAGAAGGTATGAGGGTTATATTGAAGAAAATATGTCCTTATTAAAACTCTGAAAAAGATTGAAATTGAGAAATAGGTATAGCGTGTTATGGGATATTGGGAGAGGACATTTGAAAATTTCATTTCATATTATGGATGTGAGGAATACTCACCATCTACATTAATAAATCTGACTGGGATTTGGGTCACCACCATATTTCCATGTGACCCTAGACTTTGTTTGTTAACCACTTTAGCTTCTTGAAAATTCCTATGGACATTTAAGATAACATATATAGAGTATCAAGCTCATTTAGACACCTAATACCAACTGTTCTAATTATTTCTGATCAATGAATGCAATCATAATTTAAATTGCTTTTATGTAAATCAAACCCAACTATTGCAAATAGTTGGGTTTACAACTAATACAAAGAACAACAACAAAAAAAACAAAGAGCAATTTTCAAACTTAAATACATGAAAAAAATGTATCTAGAGAAACATTTAAAATGTACCCTTCTGGGCTCTCATATATAGATTTTGTTCATTATTTCTAGGAAAATTTCCAGGAATTTGCTTTTTTTTTTAACATCTTAATTTTATTTTTTTCAGTGTTCTAAGATTCAGTGTTTATGCACCACACCCAATGACCCATGCAGTATATGGCCTCCTTAATACCCACCACCAGGCTCATCCATTCCCCCACATCCCTCCCTTCCCAAACCCTCAGTTTGTTTCTCAGAGTCCACAGTCTCTCATGCTTCATCTCCCCTTCCAATTTCCCCCAATTCACTTTTGCTTTCCTTCTCCTGATGTCCTCCATGTTATTCCTTATGTTCCACAAGTAAGTGAAACTATATGATAATTGATTTTCTCTGCTTGACTTATTTCACTCAGCATAATCTCCTCCATTCCCGTCCATGTTGATACAAAAGTCATTCTGATGGCTGTGTAATATTCATTGTATATATGAACCACATCTTCTTTATCTGTTTGTCTGTTGAAGGACATCTCAGCTCTTTCCACCGTTTGGTGGTTGTGGACATTGCTGCTATGAAAATTCGGGTACAGATGGCCCTTCTTTTCAATACATCTGTATCTTTGGGGTAAATACTAAGTAGCACAATTGCAGGGTCATAGGGTAGCTCTATTTTTAATTTTTTGAAGAATCTCCACACTGTTTTCCAAAGTGGCTACACCAACTTACGTTCCCACCAATAGTGTAAGAGGGTTCCCTTTTCTCCACACCCTCTCCAGCACGTGTTGTTTACTGTCTTGTTGATTTTGGCCATTCTGACTGGTATAAGGTGGTATCTCAATGTGGTTTTGATTTGAATCTCCCTGATGGCTAGTGATGATGAACATTTTCTCATGTGTCTGTTAGCCATTTGTATGTCTTCTTTGAAGAAGTGTCTGTTCATGTCTTCTGCCCATTTTTTGACGTGATTATCTGTTTTGTGTGTGTTGAGTTTGAGGAGTTCTTAATAGATCTTGGATATCAGCCCTTTGTCTGTACTGTCATTTGAGAATATCTTCTCCTATTTCCGTGGGTTGCCTCTTTGTTTCGTTGACTGTTTCCTTTGCTGTGCAGAAGCTTTTGATCTTGATGAAGTCCCAAAAGTTCATTTTCACTTTTGTTTCCTTTGCCTTTGGAGACATGTCTTGAAAGAAGTTGCTGTGGCCGATGTCAAAGAGGTTACTGCCTATGTTCTCCTCTAGGATTTTGATGGCAGGGATTTGCTTTTTTAAGAAGAATCAAAAGTGTTTCTGATGTTGGTAGTCTGTGGAACAACTTTTGACCCAAAAATGTGTTCTGTGCATATAGTATATTGAAATGCATTAATTCATATATTAATTTAACATGAATAACTAAATCAGTTTTCAAGTTTAGAACTACCTGGAGTTAATATATATTTTTTCATAAATAAAACTTACCTTCACTAAAGAAAAAAATCACATCATCAAATGTAATAGATCTTACTACACTATTTATACTATTTTTATGTGCACAATTTCTCTCCACTTATAAACTCAAATAGAATTTGAATGTGTAACTTACTCATTCCAGGTAGCACAAATATTTTTCTTTTTATAAAATATTTATTTTTATATATATATTTATTTATTTATTTATAATATTTGAGAGAGAGTACATGAGCGAGGGGAGGAGTAGAGGGACAGGGAGAGGCAAAGAATCCCAAGCAGACTCCATGGTGAGCACAGAACTTGACACTGCGCTCAATCCCATGACCCTAACATCATGATCTGAGATGAAACCAAAAGTCAGATACCTAACTGACTGAGCCAGCCAAGTACTCCTAACATAAACAATTTTAATTGCCAAAATCCATGACTTAACATCTATTTTGAAATTCTAGCATCTCTCATGATATGTAATTCAACAATCTATATCATTATAATTTTACTTCTTATCTCTAAGTACCTAATAAATCTATTTAATTTTTTTACTTTTACAAATTTTTATGGGAATTTATAAGTTTTAATTTAGAAGCTATTCAAATTACTCTATTACCGTTCCTAAATTTTCTTTGCAAAAGTAAAAACATCTTGACTTCAAATTGTAAGTGGCTCAATACAAAATGCCTAACTATAACCTTGAATTATAATGAACTACATATTAATTATGAATTCTGTAGAGCTGCAAAGAATCCCTCCTAAGTACCTGCAAATGAATTTACTAAACAAATAGAATCAACTATAATTCTAAACAGAAATATAGAAAAAAATTCATCTTATTAGTAAATCAAACCAAATATTATTACATGGTGTGTTGGGGGGGAAGTGGGGATGATTTGAAAGGAGTTTTCCAATACTGTCAACAACTTGCATGCATTAACTATTTGTCACATATGTCCTCTTTGAGACATTCTGATAAAACCTGTGGAGACGGGAGTTAACAATGTAGTTTTTAGTTAAGAGGGATCTGAAAAACAAATCTCTAAAGAGCATATAGAACCTATTTTGTGTCAGGCAATGCTATTGGCCATATGTCATTCGTATATGAAATTGGGTTCCCTTAGTGTTTTTCTTTTACTTTTATTTTTTATTTAAATTTTAGGTAGTTAACATACAGTGTGGTATTGGTTTCTGGAGTAGAATTCAGTGATTCATTACTTACATACAACACCCAGTATTCATCCTAACAAGTGCCCTCCTTAATGCCCATCACCCATCTAGTCATCCCCCACTCACCTTCCTCCATCAACCCTCAGTTTGTTCTCTATCATTAAGAGACACTTACAGCTTGTTTCCCTCTCTCCAATTTTTTCTTTTTCCCCTTCCCATATGCTCATCTGATGTCTTTCTTAAATTCCCTTATTGTTATTTAATGACAGGTTTATGCTACATTGGTGGTCACTAGTTTCTGCTTTTTTTTTTTTTTCCAAGGTCAGCAACACCCACTGCAGATTCTGCAAGTAATCTACCGGAGGAGAGATTCAAATTCTCTTATACACTCTCACAAACTTGTCAAATGAAAAACAAGTAAGAAAACCAAGAAATGTTTGCTGTTGGTGATTCTTTTCTCTACAATGATGATTATTGATGTTGACCAACGTATTCTATATAATGGAATGAAGCCTGATACTATAGTTTAGTAATGATATTCTTAGTGTGGACCATGTTGAGGTAGGTAATGATAGACTGAGAATATTTCTAAATGAAACAATACCTAGACAATCCAGGTAATGGGGTGCATATATCCTGGCATAGAATAGTATGTCTTTTTTAACATGAGTATATTCATCATTACTTGAATGTAATTTTTTTATAAGCCACGGATTCTAAGATAAACTTGCAAAATTATACTAATACCCCCCAACTATAAAAAAATAAGTACTTTTATGGACCTTATTTTCGTAAACTAAATACAAGAGAGGGAATATGTGTGGTCTACAATGATAGATTCAAAAAAGAAGGAATATAATTTCTTCAGTATACAGAAGCAAAAGCAATAGTTTAAAATATGTGCCTCGAGTCTGTTAAAGTGAGACATTAAACATTACCTTATGAAGAGCAATCTATAGATAATCCAATATTAGAAAATTGAGTTGCTTAAAAATCAAAACAGAGGTATTATTCACTTTACAAAATATCACATAGCTTATCACAAAACACCTTTGACCTATGATCTGTGCAGTAAGGCTGAAATAGTTATTAAAAGAAAATAACAAACAAATGAGGACTACATCAGACTCTGATGGTGGCTGATAAAAATGATTGATAAAAGAGAAAACCTGTGAAGAAGGCATGGATGCCCATTAAGGGCAAGTTACAGAAATACACAGTTTATTTGTTTATTCAGGTTATTATGGCATTAATAAATAGGTTGTTGCATTTCTGGAAAGCTACCGATATTAAATATTTGTCTGATTATGTATGATGACTAAAATTGCAAAGACAGAGGACATAATTTGCAAAGTATTTACAAACAATTTTATTATCTGTAAACAATTTTGCTTCTAAAATTGATCAATTTCCTTCAGTCAATATTCTTTGCTAAATGTCTCTTTTATGGTTTGAAAAGAGGTTTTTTTTTTTTTTTTTTTTTGCTTACTACAAACATGCAATATTATGACTGTAGTTGGTATGAGAGAATAGTATATTCATTCCAGTAAAAATTAATTTGAACTTTGAAATATAAATTAAAATTTTAAATAATCCCCTTTATATAAAACGATTTTAATTATTATGAGGTTATAGTCAATATATTTAAATGACTATAAGTTCAATATTATTGCTCATAATTTCTCCTATCTGATATCTTCTATTCCTTTTTTTGGTCTCTGTTTAACATGGAACTGAACAGGGGTCATAAATTTATCCTAATAACATTATCATTTTATCATAATTCTTAGGTTTCTGGAATGTACCTTTAAGAAGCATAACCAGAAAAAAAAAAAAAAAAAAAAAAAAAAGAAGAAGAAAGAGGAGAAGGGTAACCAGGACAAATCTCTATTATTGTTGTACAGGAGCCAAATATTTCAAAATCCATCCCCCCTCCCAAGAATAGAAGCATGAGAAACATGCAGATTGAGTTTCTTCCCTTTAAATCTAACAAAATAAGGTTAATTGCTAAAATAATAACATGAAGAGAAGGAGTGAAGAGCGGTAATAGAAAACCTCTTAGAGATTGTCAATTTAACAAATGATTTGTAAATTACAAAATCTTTCATTATCAAATGTATTCACCCTATGTCCTGCTGTGGCCTAGCTATTTGAAAGTAGTTGCTTTTGAGAGTCTGCCCTGTTGGTTTCATCCCTGCAATCACATAAAAATAAAATCCTTCCGTGATTAAGAACCCTAAATACAATTTACTTCCGAGAGTTGTTTGGGGGGAAAAAATACTGGAAAAATTTCACGTGAATATTCAAGAGGGAACAATGATGCTGAAGGATTACATAGAGAGGAGAAAGGAGAATTTGAGAATGCTAATTAAGGCCTTTTTGATTTGCATATTCTGTAAATAGCTCTACCCAAAAGATCAGCCCAAAGTGTTATTACTTGCATAACTCTGATTGCCATTAGCCTGGTCCTGGCATCACCACCCTCATTTGTATACAGATGGCCTGGGAAAATGGCATAACCAAATACTCCTATGACTCTGGCCACCTTTGGTCTCTCCCAGTCAGACCAGTGGTATAATTAAGATAATGTCCCTCCTGCCATGAATTCAGCTGTTGCCTGGCAAAACTATCTCATGTTTTTATTTCTATAATTAAGCAACACTGAAAGAAAATGAAAATTTTATTTTAAAGACAACCTTAGGGGTGTCTGGGTGGCTCAGTGGGTTAAGCCTCTGCTTTCAGCTCAGGTCATGATCTCAGGGTCCTGGGATCGAGTTCCGCATTGGGCTCTCTGCTCGGTGGGGAGCCTGCTTCCCCCTCTCTCTCTCTGCCTGCCTCTCTGCCTTACTTGTGATCTCTGTCAAATAAATAAATAAAAATCATAAAAAAAAAAAAAGACAACCTATATTCACTTCTGGGTTCAACTCCTCCTGAATATCTGTATCTTTACCTATGTCTCTATGTAGCTATCTGTAAACATAGATGCACACACATATCTCACACATGCACACACACCCCGATTTTACTTTTCTGAGAATCAGTTTTTACAAAGTAAAAAGCATATTATAATCACTTTCTACCCCAGATCCTCTTTGAAGAGTTCATATTAACTAAAACATGTGACAAGACCAATTCAAAAGTGTAATGTGTTATTTTTGTAGAGCGGAATTTTCTTCAAGTTCTACAAATAAGAAATTATCAATTATTGTATGTTTGCCGCAGATGTGTTTTCAAATTTCCCTGTTTCTAAGAATAAGGAAAAATTATTTCTTCTAACTCCTTTTTAAGGACGTTTTTGCATACATACGTTCTTTTACTAAATAATTAGTGATTTCTATGCTTCAGCTACTGATTGGTCCTGGGATACAGAAATGAATAAGACAAAATCCTTGTCCCCATGGAATTTACTTTCTAGTGGGGAAAGCAAACAATAAACAAGGTAACAAATATGTACTAAATTGTATGCTCATAGCAATTACCAAGAAAAATAAAGCAGGGTGAAAGAATAATGATAAACTGGAATAAGATTGAGGTGTGCATACTTGAAAGGATGTTTGGGAAATCTTTCTGAAGAGAAAGCATTGAACTCAGTAAGGTTGAGTCCCTTGTCCAAGGTCAAATTCAAGGAAATTGTAAATCTAACTACCACTAAAATAATGCCCTAACCATTGTGTGGCACTGGACCCCAACACAATATTGATAAAATATGAATGGCCATGTGAATATTTAAATGATAAGTCCCAAAATAAGAAAAAACAACATTTCTGTATTATTGCTTTCCCTTGCTATCCATTGATGGCTTATTTTGCCAGATATTAAGAAATATCTTATTTAGGATATGAGTTTACATTTCTCAATATATTTTCTTGCACACTATTTTAGTATTAAGCACTAACAACAGTGCATTAATCTAAATACAATGATGCAGAGTCAGTACAATCCTATTTATGAGAAATTATGGGACCACTAACACTTAATAAAATTCCAATTAAATTTTAACTTATAAGGCAAATCATACTCCTAGAAATGCAGAGACCAAGGTTGTAAGAATGTTCTGAATGTCTCTAGCCCAAGATTTTTGTACCATTAGGAAGACTATAGATGAACTTTTAATGGAATCATCCATTTCAATACCATATTTGGGAAGGATTTTTCAGGTTATTTTTTCTTCTGGATGGAGAATATTCAGTAATAATTCTTTCAAACAAGGATTTCAGGTCATACTCTTTGATTTCCTAATTTCTATTAAAAAATGATTATTTTGTCCCCATGTAGCAGGCATAGCTTTTTTAAATTTAGTAACTTAGGTTTTCCACTTTGAAGATGCTATTCCATTCTCATTTCATGTTATTCACTGATAATGAGGTCTGTTGTCATATGTTTGTAGGCATGCATTCCCCTGGCAATTTTTAACATTTTGCTTTCTTTCCTGATGATCTGAAATTGAACTCTTATTCACTGTGGATGTAGGTGCATCCTTGTGTGTATATGTGTGTGTGTATGTGTGCGCCTAGGAGATTTTATATATGTGTGTGTGTGTGTGTGTGTGTGTGTGTATACACACACACACACATATACTGCATGTAGGATATATTTAGGATATATATATGCATCTGGATGTGTATATTTGCATTTATCTGTATTACTGTTCTTTCTTTGGGACCTAGAATATAATGGGCTATTACTTACTCAACCATTACTTTTTATCTATTCTCTATATTGTCTTTTCTGAAAGTCCTATAAGATTGCTGTTTTTAAGTGTCATGTCTATGTTTCTCCAAAACTTTGGAGAAGATGTTTCTCCAAAACTTTGATATATATTTCCATGTTGAAGGAACTACATTTTTGGAATGTTCCTGGACACCTTCAACACTTCTCCCAGGAGCAATTTACCTGATTTGTTAATTTTAGAAAAATACTTGGTAATCTCTTCTCTTTCTACTTGGCATCTAATCTGCCTGCAGAAAACACATTCTTTGTTACTCTCAGGGTACCATAAACTGTCAATGAAGTTGTGTTTAAAGGAGATGGCCTGCAGGACTCTGTGTCCCCTGATTGCTTATTATCTTTATTTCTAATGTGTATGCTTCAATTTTTTGAGCTTGTTCTCTTTTCATATTATTAACTTTTCCCTATGAGTTTATGCCTCTTGCTTTTGAACATTTTTTTAAGACTTTACTTATTTATTTGAGAGAGAGAGAGAGCACAAGCAGGTGGAGGGGCAGAGGGAGAGGGAAAAGCAAACTCCCACTGAGCAGAGAGCCCCATGTGGAGTTCAGTCCCAGGACCCATAGATCATGATCTGAGCAGAAGGCAGATGCTTAACCAACTGAGCCACCCAGGCGCTCTTGCTTTTGAACTTTTAAGATCAGTTGTTAGACTGTCTTCTGTATTCATGTATGGACTTCACTAACAACCCCAGGGCGGGGGGAAGCAAATATCCGTGCCCACAAGTCCACATTTTGAATTACCTTATTAAGAAGAAGAAATCCCCCATCCTCAATGTCATAAAAAGAAATGTGTTACCAGTCACCTTCAGCTTCATTCTGTCTCTTTCATCTAAGCTCTTTATCACTGTTTCTGCTTGGTGATAGATCTCCTTCCTTTTTATTAATGCCTCCCACCACAGGAACCAAACTAAGTAATTTATTGGGCTTCCCCGCCCCCCCACCCATCCTGATTCCATGTTTCATCACCTCCACACCCAGAGTGCCCTTGATGCTGAACCTACATTATGTGGCAGGAAACTAAAATGTTTATCATGTCCTATGGTTTCTAACAGAAAAGGTCAGTTTTCAGTCTTCAAGGATTACTCACAATTCCTGGCTCTTAAAGGTTTCTCATTTTTCATTGCTAATGTATCCACTTCATTATTTTTATTCCTTTAATTATTTCTAGGATGTGAAGTGAAATGGAAAGACTGCAATGTACACTTAGTTTACCATCTTGAAATAAGAGGATTGCTTCAGATTCACAAAAAAATATTTATGTTGACTCAATTAAAATACTTTTTTAAAAAAAAATAAAAAATAAAATAAAATACTTTTTTTTGTTCACTGGTAAAAAAAAAATCACAACTTTTAATTCCACAAAAAAAATGAAAATGATATATTTATCCATCTCATTTCACAGTAAAATCCAGTATGAGTAGACACTCTTTTTTTTAAGATTTTTATTTATTTGTTTGAGAGAGAGAGAAAGCATGCATCATGTGTGTACAAGGAGGGGGAAGGGAAGAGGCAGACTCTCCACTGAGCAGGGGGCCTGATGCTGGGCTCAATCCCAGGACCCTGAGATCACAACCTGAGCTGAAGGCAGACACTTAACCGACTAAGCCACCCAGGCACCCCAAGTATATACTCTTTTAACAACGTTATGTCAGTGACTTATATTCAGCTACAAAATAATTAAAATACAGTCATGTATATGCCAATTATATAATAGTGTCTCACATCATTTTTATTATCTTTTAAAATGTTTTCTATAAAAGAAGTGTCTTTCTTACATGCTTTAGCATACATTTATATTTTCAGTATATTTTTTATATTTAGTAGAATTAGGCAGTAATCCCAATTACAGCTTTAAGATACAATAAAAATGTACCTCCAAGAAATAAGAATCATTCTAGATTTACAATGTTTGAAAGCTGATCTGTGTTTTCTATTTCGTACTTGTTGTCCTTTATAATTTTTTTCTCCTTATTACAAGGAAGAACCTTGAACTACATTTCCCAGAAATCCCTTTAATTCTATACTTCTTGGTTAGGTGCAGCCAACCAGAAAATTGCACATAATTTGGAAGTTAGAAAAGAAGGATAATTCATTAATTCATTTTCAGCAGGTAGCTAAGATCATTGACAATGACTTCCAGAGAGTGAGTCCTCTGAAAATTGTCTTCAGATTTTCTGTTGAGATCATAGTGGAAGGTTTCTGGCAATGCTTGGATTTTTGTATCTCCTAAAAGTGGCCTCCTCATATTTCTTCACAGCATTTCCAACCCTTGCGTATGCCTCTGTTCCTTTGCTGTATTAAATCTCTGTCTACCAGAAATACTTAGAGTGATTTCTGTTTCCTTAATTGAGCCTATCTATTATAAATTTTGTACAACTTGTACAAATGACATCAATATCAGGATTATATATGATTACTAAATCCAGTGATTAAAGTAAATATTACAATTATATTTTCACTGCTTCCACCTGTCTTTAGTAGTAACCTATAGATTCTATATAAGGACAAAGAACACGGAGGTAAAGCGCCAGAGGAGAAGCCTGGGGTTCCACTTAGCTTCACATTCACCCTGCATTGTGCAGTTCAATTAAAGTAACATAGAGCCCACACGGATTTTATTTGGACTTCAATTTCAAGGACTATTCTAAAACCATTATATTGTTCATTATAATACCTGGAGTTATTTATTCAGAAATTTCATTCATCTGATGATTACTCTAAAGCCAGTGAAACTTAAAACATGTTCATATACTCCAATCGAATCTGAAGAGTACCTATTTCAAGAGTAATTTATGATAAACTCCTCCAAGTAACAATTACTAATGAATGCTAACAACTTTAAGTGTGTTTAGCAGTAAGTTCAGTAATATATGCAAGACCTAACAATAATTTCAAAATTTGCCCATTGAGGACACATATAATAAAATATAAGCTTTAAATGGATGGAAGTGAAAAATACATGTTTTTATGTCTTTTTTAAATTATGTTAAGTTGCCACCATACATTACATCATGTTTTTGATGTAGTGTTCAATGACTCATTAGATAACACCCAGTGTTCATCACAACAGGCGCCCTCCTTAATACCCATCACCAGGCTACCTCCCCCGCCCTCCCCTCTGAAACTCTGTTTCCCAGAATCCATAGTCTCTCATGGTTTGTGAAAATGCATGTTTTTAATGTTTTTAATGATGAATGAGAGTAACCAAAAGCATCTATATAATCATTTTATTTTATTAAAAAATATATCAAAAAATGTGTAATATAAAACCACAATGAGTATAAGTGAATTCAAAAGTCAAGGGATTAAAACAATGACCTCTGGGGCACTAGGTGGCTTAGTTGGTTAAGCAGCAGCTTCCTTGGGCTCAGGTTGTGATCTCAGGGTCCTAGGATTGAAACTCAAGTTGGGCTCCCTGCTCAGTGGGAGTCTGCTTCTCCCTCTCTACCCCTCTCCCTGATCGTGCTCTCTCTCTCTCTCTTTTCTCTCAAATGAATAAATAAAAGCTTAAAAAATAAGAGTAGAGGGGTGCCTGGGTGGCTCAGTCATTTAAGCGTCTCCCTTTGACTCAGATCATGATCCTGGAGTCGGGATGGAGCCCCGCACTGGGCTCCCTGCTTCTCCCTCTCCCTCTGCCCTCCCTCTAACTCCTATTCTCTGACTCTTTCTCTCTCTAAAATAAATAAAATCTTTAAAAAAATAAAAAGGAGTTTTCCAAAGAAAACATCACATTTCAATATTATCAAACAATAAATTAGACCTGATTTGAGGAAAAAAAAAATAACTAACAAATAATATTTCCTTTTCCAAAGTAACTTGGCATAAAGAGCATGCAAATTTCATGAAAGAAACGAAATCACTTCCATTACTATTTCTTTTTTCTTACAAATAAGTGCTATGCTTTTAACAACATTTTAGGGGATGAGAGATATAAAATCAATTTGATATTAATATTTTCCTAAAGCCCTGAAATACAGTATGTGTGTATATGCACTCACACACATAATGAAGAGTTGCAAATAGTCTATATCCATTCAAATCACCTTGCTGCCTTTCCTCAATAAACTGCATGGATGAGTCTCCAATAACTCTGGGAGGAATATGCATTTCTAGTCGCAGGTCTTTTCTAATTGACTACAGCTATGCTCAGTTTCACCTCATTGAAAAGCCTATTAGAACAATTCTAAACTCTTTACAACATTTACTGGATCTTTTTGTTATGATTTCTCAGATTGTAACACTTATGGGCCAGAATACAGTGTACAGATGTATAAAGCCAAAGCTTTAAGTGCTTTTTCAGAAAATGTCTTTCTGTAACATCTTGATAGAGTAAGTGGGTCACATGGATTCTTAAAGAAAGAATTTCCACTATTACATGACAAGAAGTACTCAGGCTTATCCTCAAAGGCAGCCTCAGAATTTAGGTAAACTAAGGTCTCATTTTCCCATATTCTTTCATGGAAGGGGAGAACAAGAAAAAAAAATCCTCTATTGTGGCAATTTTTGATCTTTGATCTTGATGCTCAACTGACTAAGCCACCCAGGCACCCCTCTATTGTGGTATGTTTAATGGCTGTGGTCTGTAGTTGGCCTTCAGGAAACACATTTGTTTGTTTGTTTGTTTTGGTCAAATAGTACCAAGTAGAAAACTTAATGGTATCAATGCCAAAGTATATGTCACTGCTTTTACTGACATTCTACAACATCCAATTCTATCATTGTTGACATATTTCATGAAGTTAACATATCAATTTTAAAGTACAGATCAACCTATGTACAAAAAATTGTGTTTATATTAACATCATATTAATATATTAACATCAAATATTTTTTAGCAGTTCTACCTAAGCATGGGCAGCAAATACCACTGAGATTTTCTCAATGTACTTTTCTCTCTACTTTCTGAAACAGATTCTGGAGTTTCCGTTGAGTTTATGTCCATCACCTATGTCCAGAAAAACCAACCTTCCCAAGACCCCAAAGAACTCAGTATTTTTTTCCCAATGACAATCCCTTTTCACTACCCTAAAGATAGCCATTGTCCTGGGTTTAAGAATATCATTATTTCTTTTTAGTTAATTAGCAACCATGCTTCCATCTCTAAATAACCAAATTTGATTTTTTGCTTCTTTTGGGAACTTTATATAAGTGGACATATACGGTTTGTACTGGGGGGGTGCTTTACTTGCTCAATTTTAAGTTTTTAAGATTTTACACCTTTTTTTTTTTTTAAGATTTTATTTATTTATTTGACAGAGAGCACAACCAGGGAGAGCAGTAGGCAGAGAGAGAGAGGGAGAAGCAGACTCCTGCTTTTTTTGTTGTTGTTGTTTGTTTGTTTTCAAATCTTGTGAAACTTTATTGATGGTTTACTATCCAACTGATCTTACTGCATGCACATAGGATGACAAGAGAAAGCTGCATCCCAAAAAAAAATTTTTTTTTTTTAAGTTTTGTTTGAAAGCAGAGTTGTTAAAGCGGATTGGCAGGTTCACAGGGGTGAGTTCATAATTGACTGGAGGGCGCCATAGGTCCTACGCTGTACACAAGGAGATTGACCTACGGCAGGGAACTACTGGAGGTGGCTGGCCGCTGTTTGTTTTTTATTTAAATACAAAAACAGGAAGACCCGTGACAGATACCCAACTTAGGTTAACTTGTAAACAGGACAACATGGAAAGAGTTCAAACAGAAGTAGTACAAACTGCAAGTTTTCGTCTGTGTCACTCTGGCCCTGTCTGGGGGGTGGGGTGGAGCTTTGTTCTTCCAGGAGAGCAGGGCGGGAGCAGGGAGGGTGAAACCCACTTTTTGCTTCCTTCTTGAGCAGAGAGCCCAACGACATAGGGCTTGATTTCAGGATCCTTGGATCATGACCTGAGCAGAAGGGATCATGATCTGAGCAGAAGGGGTTTGATTCCAGGACCCTGGGATCATGACCTGAAAAGTAGGCTCCCTGTTGAGCAGATAATCCAATGTGGGGCTTGATCCCAGGACCCTGGGATCATGACCCAAGCAGATGCTTAACTGACTGAGCCACCCAGCCGCCCCCTCTCCCGCAACTCCCCTGCAATTCATTTGCTTGGAAGATTTTTATCAAGAATCTTGGAACTAATTTATGGCTAACCATCTGACTTTGCTACTCTTTACAACACAGGGTTACCAAGGTTTACCTCTCTCTGTGACAGGGAATACAAGTATTAATGAGATTTACAGTTAAAGGAATTTGATTGACCAGGATTCCATGAGGAAGAAATCAACCACTATGGTTATTTCAATGAAGAGAATATAATAATAGAAATATTTTAAGCAGGACATGGAGAATTGAAAAAGACCAAAAAGACTGAATTGACAGAAGTAGTAATTGCAAAAAATAGCCATTTCCCACAAGTCTAGGAGAACAGAGGAGCTGGGCTTGTGCTGAGTCTGGAAGACCGGAGAAGGGGACCCGTAGGTTAGTAATCTGATCTCTGAGGGGTGCTGCCTGAGGAGCTTGGAGGCAGGGGTTTCCAAATTGGAACTCAGGCCTCTAGAGGGCAGCACTGCAGTCTTGCTGCTGAGTGTGTCTCTGGGAAATGGGGGAGACGGCTCTGTTAGACTGGAAAGAAGCTTGTCAGGGAGATGGTTTTTGCTGGGACAATAACAACAGGGACAGAGACAAGAGGAAGGAAGAATCCAGTCTCTTTTCACTTTTGGAGCTTTCTAGTCTCCCTTCCTGCCCTGGACTGACAGACCCTAATATGCAGCCAGCTGATGAAAAAATGCCGTCTATAGACTCCAGTTCAAGCAGGACCAAACCGAGTATTGAAAGACACATTTAGAGCTGGGAAACCATAGCTTAATAAGTCACATGAAAACTTTAATTTTACAGTTGTGCCTGGGGTGATACACTGATGTAAAGCTGAGGGTGACTGGGATTGATAGAGGCAGTAATCACAGGTAAAAATAAACTTAAATGAAGAAAATATCAGTACATTGTGATAGAGCATAAAATTTAAAATACTTAGAAACAAAGTGATATATCAGCTTCCAGCTTCATGTAGATTTTTTTTCAGTTCTGTATGTATTAATTCCAAAGAACAAGTTAATCACAAACTTTATGCATATAAATTATAAATTTTGTCGTACTAATGGAGAGTAAAATTTACACAAACAGAAGAAAAATTTGGTTTATTTTATACTTACTAATTCATAAAAAGAGTCAGTGTATATGAGGAAGCAAATTGCGTGTATGTGTTCTTGAGATCATATGGAATATGAAACCATTTCATATGAGACAATTTTACCTTCTGTATGTAGCTAGAGTCCCACAGAAAATGCAGTCATTTTTTTTTTTCCAAAGTCACATCCAGATATGCCTTTATTTATGTGGACAAGCTTTCCCTAGAATTTTTTTTTTTATAGTTTCCCAGAAAGCAACTTTTAACCTTGCAAAGGTAAGCATAGTAGTCATCATAGCATTCCTGAGAAAAACGCTACCAGAACTTGTTGTGAAGTTAGCAATTATAAACCATCAGATATCGAACTGTTCACTGAGGAGAGGAGTACAATTTCACGGGAGCTAGGGAGCTGTCTCAGAGGAGTGATTAAAACTATTTCCTTTTTAAGGTTTAATATTACTACTGCAGACTCAGATGAATTGAAGTGGTTCCAACTGCTACTAGCAAGAGAGTAAAAAAAAATTCCAAAACAGGGCATACCAAGAAATAAGTTTGTCTATACTAACTTTGAACACAATTCTAAGCTTAGAGGGTCTATTGGGAAGAGCTAGTTCCAGTCCACAGTGGTTGAGGTAGAAAACCTTAAACATGGAGATATACTGTCACTGAATTTGAGGTTTGGGGATACATGCTGAGCATGACTGTGTAAATTAAGAACACTTTTAAACCTTTGGATCCTGAGGCCTGAGCAAGAATGAGGAGGAAAAAGAACAGTGGATGAGTCAGAGGTTATAAGTAACAGGTTTTCGACAGCCAAAAATTTGAGCACCATAAATATGAAAGGACCTAAAAATCAGGACCAAATATATTGATAAAACATTACTCTCTACATTTGGAAATTAGATGCTGGACTAACACTATTGTCAAAGTAAGTTCCAGTATTTTAGATAATTTTGGACTGTGAGGACTTCTAATAAGATTATATGGTGAGGACTGAGTGATTAATAGGAAACATAAAAGAGGTAGACATTCTATTTCAGTCTGACAGAGTAGACCCTGCTAGCTAGGCTACCTGTGTCACTCATAGTTTCAATACTGTAAGCTTGGGTTGTAGATATAGATGTAGACTTAAGATATAAAGAATTCCCTTATTTTCCACGTTTGTAAGTAGATACGCAAGATAAAAGCCTGGCCAAGAGTCAAATCCCAGGGACTGGGATGGATTGAAAGAGGAAAAACAAACAAACTGAAAAACAAAAACTGATGTCATCTAACTTATTCCAGAATAGTCACCCAGAACTCACTATCTTCAACAGAAGCATTCAGTGCCATCACTCTTTGACAGCAAAAGTAAGAGTGATGAGGTAATACCAACTTAATATTTTATGTGTATTAAAGATAAAGATAGGGGAGGGGCGCCTGGGTGGCTCAGTGGGTTAAAGCCTCTACCTTTGGCTCAGGTCATGATCCCAGGGTCCTGGGATTGAGCCCTGCATTGGGCTCTCTGCTCAGCAGGGAGCCTGCTTCCCTCTATCTCTCTGCCTGCCTCTCTGCCCACTTGTGATCTCTGTCTGTCAAATAAATAAATAAAATCTAAAAAAAAAAAAAAAAAGAAAAGAAAAGAAAAAGTCTTTCCAGGTTGGAAAATAGAAAAAAAACAGTCTCAGAGCACTATCAGGTTTTCATTTTTCACATTTCCCTCCAGTACAACTGTAATTTATTTTCCTCCATGGTTAAGAACCATGTAGTTCCTTGTTTAAATAGAAAAATTATTTCCCAGCAGCAATTTTAAACTAATCTTAGTGTTTCCAAAATGTTATTAATAAATAAAATGATGCATATCTTTTAGAGTAACAAGTTTAAATAAGATAATATATGTAGAGTATACATTTGAGTGCCTGGTACATAATGCTGTTCAATTAATTGTCATTGATGATTAACAAAACGTGTTATATTTGATATCTAAGTCTTTGGAAAATACTAGTCCAAATTCTAAGGTATTGCTTACTTAAAAAAAAAAATGCCTAAATTCTTTAAAGATAATGGGGCAGCCTATCTTTTACTAAAATAATTCTAAGTTCCCTTTGAACTTCAGAATACATATTTTATAACATGTTTTGACACCAAGACTTTGACATATTCTGAGATTCTGAGATATTCTTAATAAGTTTAATTTTACATATATTTATAAGGAGGCAATATGTGCCCTCTATACCTTGCCTCTCTGTGTGACTCTTGATAAGCTATAAGTGGCCATGACAATACCATAGGTATGTGAATGCACTCTCTAATAAATGTCACGAGATAAATCTTTCCAACGACATTATTAAGTTAAAATAAAAGAGAAAAAATTAATGAGTTTAACTTTCTGGATAATAAAGTTATCTCTAGTCATAGAACAGGACAAATTATTTTAACTATATTTAGATTTTATACACAGTTCATCTTATTTTATTCAACAGGGTATCAACCAAACTTTATAAATTGAAATAAAAATCTTTTAGCGATTTCCTATTGATTAAAAAAAGAGCCACAAATTCTTTGCCATTCCTTCTATGAACAAGAGTGATCCTCCCCTAACTGTTACGTTCAACAGTTTGATGAAAGAGACACCATGTCAATTCCAGGCTAGCTTTGAAAAGAACTGGCAGCTTCAGCACTAGAATCTTGGAGACCTTATCTGCCATGTAAGAGACAATATGGAGAAACCTGGAGATGACATTGACAAAGAAAGTTGTCCAGCTCAGTCCAAGCTTTTAGCCATGTCCATCAAAGCACTAGATATGTGAAGGAAGAAACAATAATGGAAATGGACCTTTTACTTTTATGCATAATTTGTGACACATAAATTAAACATAACCCATCCAGCCAAGCCTTCTCTGAATAACTGACTCTAAAAATTGTGAGCAAGTGTCAGCCCTAAAGAATGTGCACCACCAAGACAGAACTGTGATGTGTACTACGGACTTTGAATGATTATAGCATGTCAGTGTAGGTTCAACAACTGTAATACGTATACCCCTCTGGCGAGTGATCTGATAAAGAGAAGAGACTATGCATGCATGGAGACAGGGGATATGTGGATTTATATAGAGGGTATATGTACTTCCTCTCAGTTTTCCTGTGAACCTAAAGCTGCTCTAAAAAAAAACCCAAGTATTAGGGAAATAAAGTGATTCTGAAACCAAATTTCTAAGGTGTACATGATTTAAAATGGTCTATTCTTGTTAACACATATTAAGGGGTTAAATTTTGAAAATAAAAAATAAATGAGAATTGATTCTTAATATAAATGAAATATTTGAGTATTTGAAACATTTTTAAATTAAAAATCTGAAATGCATAGATTACCTTGCATACCTAGAATATCTATTCTTATAATAATGTAATACAAATATTAGATGTATGAAACTAGATATAACTAGTTTATCTGGTATAATTAGATATATTTACTCTTATATAATTAACAAGCTAAGTCAAACATATAAATCATATATAGATCTACAGAACATATACCACTGCAAGTAATATTAATACCATAGTTTCCAAACTCCATGTGGATTCTAGCTTGAGAAACTGTTTCGACTAATTTAGCTGATATTGTTATTATGTAACATTTTCCAAATAAGCAGAATCTCAGTACTTATAATGCTAATTATAAATCAACATCAATACTGAAATGTTTCCAGGCAGTGAAGTATACATATTGGACAAAATGTCCAATCAGTCCATCAAAGTATTTTTTTTAACCTCTCGTCACTGACAAGGGACCGGAGGACATTCCTGAAGATAATTGCCAAAGACAGATGTCTATTAACACAGAAAATAGATGTAAATTGACGACAAAAAGCAGAGTTTAAAATTGTGGTCCATAGAGAAGTGACCCTATATGAGCATTAAAGTAAGTGGAGATCGATAAATATCTGATCACTCTTGACAAGATCAGGATGGCAGAGAAGCAATGAGAGAAATGTAATGCATTAATCCTAAAGGCTGACTCTACCCTGGAAGGGAAATGGTATCTCTGTGTCATTGAATTTCACATGAATATTTATGTCAAAGAAACAGTGCATTTTGAAAACATTGGGAAATCCAAAATCTAGAAATTTTGTATAAGAGAAATTATCTTTGCATTATTTTATTAGAATGTATCATTCTAATGAGTGATGAAGTAGAATTGTTTTCACCAATTCCTTTCCAACTTAGATAATATTAAGACCATAAGATAATTTTAACTATATTATCTATATGACTAAGGGTCATGATCACGCAACTGCTTAACTTGTGCAAGTATGTTAATAACTACTTTTCTAATGTGACATAATGCATTTGACAAAAATATTTTGACTAAAGATATAATCTATCTTTTTTTCTTGTAGAAACTATTTAGTTTCTACTTATTCTTAGTTTCAACTATTTAGTTGCTTTCATCACATGATGCTAATAGAAAATTAGTAATGTAAATTATCAACGTGGGTTTCCTAAATATGAGTATTTTTGTAAAAGAAATAATATTCTAAGTACTTTGGCAAATGTATTTCTCCCTTCAGTTTTCTTGGTAACAGCTAACAAAACACATTTACCCACAAATTACTCCTGGAAGCATTATATATCTCTTTGTATGATAAAGCAAGCTGCAGCAAAGAGATACATATTCTAATAAGGTGTTTAGGTTATATTCCCACTGCATATATGCAAGTGTTTGCCAAAGTAAATTAAGCTGGAAAGCTATCATTTTCTTGTTACTGATAGAGTTCATCTACATTCAGTTGCATTTTCTTTTTAATATATATTTTACTATCAAATTTCTTCAATTTCTTCCCTTCCTTTACACTAATCTTCCCTTATTCTCTCTCTTATTATAATGGTCTTAGAGGGTAGAGCATATTTCATGAACATTTAAAAGAGTGTTGAGCATGATAATAAACTTCAGGATCTTTTCTCCCAAATGTTAATAGCCATTTTAATAAACACAAGCCAGACACGGTGTTTTATTTTCTTTTAATTATCTAATATCCCCTCGTCTTCCAGAGCATCCAATTAATGTCCAACATCAAGGGCACCTCATTTTGCATAAAGCTTTATAAGCATTAAGAAAAACAAGAGAACTAGGCAAATATTGTGTGTATAATATAGTTATAATAATTTTCAAATTATTTGTGTTTCGCATCTTCACTACCTCTGACTTTTCCAAAGAAGAGACCATATGTTATTCATAATTGGTATCACCATGGCAAATCTCAGTGTCTGCTACAAAGGCAATTTTCCAAAACTTATGGCTGAAGAAATGGGTGGGTGGGTGGATGGATAAATAGATTGATAAGTGAATAAGATAATGTATTTATTCCCCCAGAAGAAAATTATGATAGAAAACTAGATATCAGACATAAAAATGATTTATAGCAGTATATATTGTCAGAGAAATAATGTGTCATAATTCTTAGCATAAATTTGGCCCACTTTTGTTCAGCATAAGCAGAATAATTATATATAAGAAGTTATCTGAAATAATTTTGAAAGGCAATCTAAAAGAAAATCTTTAGATTCATTGATGTCATCTCTCAAAAAGCAGTACTGGGACAAGCAAGCAATTATGCAAGTCAATCATTTATATGAAGAGGCATAAAAGCATCCTACAGTGACAGAAAATTAATAAGAATCAACAATTAACTTTATTTCATCTATTCAAACATCTTAGATATTGACGTATGTTACCACACCGCACAATATCATTTGGAAATTAGAGTGATGGCATCAAGGAAAAAGACCATTATTCTCTCCATTCAAACGTACTGAAAGCAAGAGCAGAAATCAGAGTTAAATACAAATTTAAAACATGTTGTCACATTAGTTCATTTCAGCTGACTGTTGAGCATTCTTTTTACATGCAATGTCGCCTGAGCTTCTTAATCACTTTCAGCTGTATTCCCTTACCCCTCACAAAATGACCTCTAGGCGGAGTTGCATTCTGCCATGTAAATGTTCACTAGAGACAATATCGGCACTCATTCGAAGTGTGATCTCTTCAGATTTTACCAACAGAGCAGCCATTAAAGTTATTCAACTTTATATCCAAGGACAACACCTATTTCTACTTTTATATTGAACTGTGTACCAAGTTAACATTATTTTGCCTCCATACCTGACGGATTACAAGTGACAGCCCCCCCCATAAGGTATTCATTTTCTTCCTGAAGGTTCTTCTCTCTCCAGAGATTGTACACAAGTTCTACAAAGCTTGACTAGAGAATTAATTACTGAGAAAGATTGTGGGACCCTTTCCCACAATGTTGTTTGGGGGGTTTTTTGCTTGTTTTTGTTTGTTTGTTTGTTTTGTTTTGTTTTGTGAGCTATCCTCAGACTAAACAACTTTCTTATCCTCCCTCAGCTATAATATTCTGATGCAGCTTGATTCACAAGAGGTCTAATCACCCACTAAATTGACATACACGTTTATTTAACAAACATTTAGTGTGCTATGCCCTGTATTAGGCACACAGAATACAACAGTAAATAAGAAAGATAATGTCTTTGCTTCCTGGAGATTACATTATTGTGCCAGAGTAAGGGTGATAGTTAAATTAATATCCAAAGAAAATATAAGATAGTGATCAATATTCAGAAAAGGGAAACAAAAGAGTAGATTATCTTTGAGAGAGACAATGTATATACTATGGTCTAGAAAATAGATTCCTCTGCCCTAGCCATAAAGGAAGGGCCATTCCCAGACACAGTCAACACTTAGGAATATACATGGAGAAACAAAGTCTAACTCAGAGAAGATGAGGAAGGGATTTTTGTTGGTGGGGAAAAAACCACTATCATTGCCAGAATTTGAAGATCCTCAGTCATAGGATTGGAGAAAATGTTTGTCTAAAGAAATGGAGGGCAAGTCACCAGCAAAGAGCATCGCCTTCAGATAGCCAATGAACCTAGGTTCGATTACAAGTGTCCAGATGTATGAAAAAGGAATACTTAGGCGGAGAAATGAATGACTAAAAAGAAGTTATACTTTTAGAAAACAAGAAAAGACCCCTCGAGAGAGAAAGAGAAATACAAGTAACCCAAATAGAAATAAACTCAGTGGGTGAAGGAGCACAAAGACCAGTGTGTATCCTGTGTGATTCTTCAGAATGCAGAGGTGTTAAAAAGGGTAAGAGAGTCAGAATAGGCCCAAATATATCAGGGTAATGCTATTTTAGCAGTGTAGGAAGCCATGGGATAATTTGCAGCCTCGTTGTGACATAACCTGGATCACAATTCCTTTTCTGACTCTGATTCTGACACTCCCGCCTCCTCTTTCTTTTAAGATACTCCTTTTGAATACATCAGGCTCACTTGTAAAAACCAGGAAAATCTTCCCATCTCAAAATCCTTCACCTGATTACATCTGCAAAGTTTATTTTGCCATATGATTTATTCACAAGCCTGGGAATTAAAATATGCCCATCATTGGAGGTCCTTATTCTACCATAGATACATAGCAGAGTCTGGGTTCAACTACGTAGATTAACTTCAAAGTCCACATACCAGAGCCTTTCTGGATATCATTACCCTTAGAAATTACTGCAAAGAGGTGCAGTTTGGGGGAAGAAATGATACTAGAGTACTAAATTTATACTCTCTCACAAGTTGTTATTGTGGCCAAGTCTAACTCAGAACTATGTAAGCAAGGGGATTCTGAGAAATATATTCGCCAGTTTAATCAAGATACAATTAAAAAGCACTTTTTATTTACATTGTCATGCACACATTCTCTTACAAGTGATAGTCTAATAAATTTGATGCAAGATCCAATATTTCAAAATTGATCTAAACTGTCAATAGATAACATTCTTTATAATTCAAAAGACCACTTGTATATAAGGCACAAATATATCTGTATCTAAATGAAAAAGTCCTCCCTGAAGAAAATCAAAGAGGATAACTATTTATATGTATAATAACATTGTTTAAGAAATGTTTCATACTTTTTAGGAATGTGTACTTAATTATAACGCTGCCTTTTTTGCTTAATTTCTGTTTAAATGAAGCACAATTTTTTCAGCAGGTGAAATATTTTAAAAATCTCAGTTACTAGAGATATAGAAATGCTAAGTTATGCATCCTATTTGATGACCTAATATTCTCTATAGTTTCTCCAAACATTATTTATTTGTGATTCACTTCTCTAAATATAAATGAAATCAGACTGCTCCAATTTTTCTCCAAGGGCCAATTTTTGTTTTAAAATACTTTGATTTTTCTATGAAATTAAAGCAATATATGAATGTTCTATTCCTCAGACACAGTTTTAATAGCATTGTTGTTTTCTTGTGATCTTTTTAAACCATAGATGTAGAATTCTTTCCAGTGGGTTATCGCGCCATTAATAAAAACAGTTATCTATTCTAGTACTAAATTTAGAATATTTCAAAGGAAAATAATCATTTGCAGATGTAAAAATTAGGTATGTGTTTAGACTCTGAAATCTTGGGACATTATTCGTGTCATATACAACATTGATTTTTAGTCTAATGACTCCGACCACAATTTTCTTTCCAGTTTCACAAATTTTGTTCCTAATGTAATGTCCTTCCTGCTCAGATAATAATAGAGCAAATACTGTGAAAATATTATTCCTAAAATTCATTTTATATAGAATCATTATATATTTACAATATTTTTATGGTGAATTACACATTTCCATAATTAAAATACTAATTATTGTTCTTTTTAACAAATCCTGAAACTGAAAATAAGAATGCTCAAGTTTCACTTTGGAGAGTATGATCTGGAATACCAAATACAGAACAGAATGTTTGTAATAAGTCTAGTATTTTTTATATTGTGCCAACTGCATCTTTTGTACATCATTTGGATTGTAGTTTTAAATGGATGCTTTGTTTCCATCATAATTATATTGGCCTTTCAACTTACAAAAACAATATTTCCTCTATAGACATTTTTACATATGGAACTTCAGGCTTCATTTCTCAGGATCTGTGTACTTTCAGGAGATATATTCACAGCTCACTGAACAGCCAAGTACTCCTCTACATTTCCTGGTCTCACTTGCAGTATTAAGAAATGTTTTAAAATGTTTAATATAGTCAAATGCTAATTAGTGTACTATTAACTGTGAAATTGGTTACATTTAGCTGATAATATTGTGGTTCACAAACATGAATCTCAAAAACTACCATTTGCTTATTTGGGTAATTCTGAAAAGAAATGGAATATGAGAGAAGGAATGAAATCATAATTAAGTAAAAATAAAGAACATGTTGAGTGGGCACTGTTCTTTACTGCAAGAATAAACCAGAGGACCCACATTCATAGCTGCTTTGTCAGTATTTTTTTTTTCTTCTGGAAGATTTTGTTATAGAATATAAAGAAAGGAAACTAAGTATTCTCAATTACAGTGTGGAGAATTCTATTTTGCATTTCTCTCTGCCATAATATTTTATTTTACTTCGCACAATACGATAGAGCTAAAATTAGCCTGGAGGAAATTTTCTATGTGGAAACATGATAGAAACCAAAGATTGGAAAGTATGCTAAAGTCTTCTGGCAGAATATCCTTGCTATTGGAAACCTACATTCTTTTTTTTTTTTTTTTTAAGATTTTATTTATTTGACAGAGAGAGAGAGAGAGAGAGAGAGAGATATCACAAGTAGGCATAGAGGCAGGCAGAGAGAGAGGGGAGGAAGCAGGCTCCCTGCGGAGCAGAGAGCCCGATGCGGGGCTCGATCCCAGGACCCTGAGATCATGACCCGAGCCGAAGGCAGAGGCTTTAACCCACTGAGCCACCCAGGTGCCCCGAAACCTACATTCTTAATACAGCATTGCTACCGGGTGGCTATCCAGCACATATTAGAGTACTTCAGGGACAGGAAACTCATTGGCTATGGAAAAAGACTTACCTCTGGTTAGATAAATTTTTAGAAATACTTTGTATTTCTAAAATACAAAGATTTTATATCAAAATCTGAGTTATTTTACTCTGTTTCCATAGGTCTTGTTTCTATCCTTGCAGATATACAGAACAAGTTAACTCTTTTTGCTTCCTCATGGTTACGTATAGCGGAAATGAAATAATATGTATGTGTATATTTCTCAGGACAAACTAATACCAATATGGAGGCACGGGCTTCCTATAATTTTATCTAGTCTTAATAAAAAGTTCTAAGCAAAACTTCAACTCGTCTTCTCATGTACCACCTAGTTGGAAAGGCAGAATTCTAATGCTGATCTTTCATTAAATACTGCAGTACCAATTATCTGCTAAGAAATATGAAAGAATCAAGCACTCTGCTATACCCAGCAACCTATACCGACCACAACAAAAATGAATAAATAAATTTTTTAAAAGACAGAACTGAGATAGATAACTGAAAGTAGGAGAGATTCATGAATTCATTTATGCTTTTAGCTAAAATGCATCCCTCCTCAAGTCAGTCTGAAGCTGTTAGCACGGCAGGGTGTTGCACCTACTAATGATTCCACAGCTGGCACGTGCATAGCGTCAGTGTTCACTGGCATCCTCCAAGTCAGTTATTTTTAAGAAGCTCTCTTCCAGGCCTCTGAATAAATTATCTATCAAGTGCAGCAGTGCATGACAACACCCAAAATACAATTTGCAGTCTTGCACAGGCTCTCATTATTTGTTGTAAATGAAATCCCAAGTCATTGAACTTTTTAAAAACTGAAGGCCCCTTTTATTAAAAATATAAGCAATTGAAAGACTTCTTAGGCCATTCTTTCAATCCAAGCTATGCATAGTAATAAGCCTGGAAATTCGATCTATCCCTCCACAATTGTTTACTTTTCTTTGAAAGACAAAAGTTTCTGTCAAACACATCACAGAAAAAGTTCAAGCAGGCTAGTTTCATCTATTCCACTGGGAATGTGCCCAGAAAATTGGCCAAGAGAAAAGACAACACAAGCAGTGATGATAAGAAATAACATACTCTGAAATTTACAAAGTTATAAGTCAACAGAACACATAGGATGTCTGCTGAATAACTATCAGCGGTTCACACTTCTTTGTGTCTGAAGGTTTTTCTCCCTCATATATGCTATAAACTTTTTTTTTTAATGAAAATAAATAAATAAAGGAAATGGAAAGAGCTTCTCCTTGATCTGCTTATATGAGCCTTATCAATTTCAGGCAAGATGGCAATACTTTCTTGACAATGAATTTAAACGTATCTGCAGTTTCTCTGCTATGTTTACCATGAATTTTGATGATGCTTTATTTGAGCCTCAGAGCTATTTGATGTTGCTATACTTTTAATCCATGAACTGAGACTCATAGCCCATCAAAAAACATTTAGTTACAAACCAATATGGAGTTAATGTTATCTACCACAGCTTGTTTTCTTGTTGGTTTACCAATGCAGTAAACACACACTATGATACAGTGTAACATCTTAATAATGTGAATGTCCAGGAAAAGCATTAAACACTCACTTATACACTAACCAAGCTTAGGTGTGATTTCACTCTGCATTATCAATATGTTTTAAAGATGCAATTTAACCCCTGTGCTGTATCAGAATCTGTAGAATTAGAGAAGCAGGAGCAGCAGCAGCAACAGCCAACAGCAGTAGCAGGAGAAAGAAATGGCTCTAATGGGTTTATCCAGAAAAATCCTAATGCAATTAAACATTTGATTAGTGTGGTTCTCTCCCACTATTATTAAGTTCCATGAATGGAGACACTTTCATTTTTTTCTTCACTAGTATATTTTCATTAATTAACTTCTTCTTGGCATGGTCAATACTCAGCAAGTGTTTGTTAAGGAAGGAAGGAAGGAAAGAAGGAAGGAAGGAAGGAGGGAAGGAAGGAAGGAAGGAAACTGGCATATTCAAATTGTTGAGTCTTTCTGGGTTCAAATGACCCTACCAGAACAGGGCATACTTTGAAAACGTGTCTCAGAAATAATTAAAAAGCTTTTTGTTGTCCAAAGTATTCAATGACAAATTTAGTAAAAAGTACTGGCACTGAAAGAAATTTAACACTAAGGCAGTATAAGCTTCTAACCAGTTCTAGAACTTTTTTTTTTTTTTTTTTACAATAGTTCTGATTGTAGTAGAAGGATTCTAAACAATCCCACTTTCTTGGCACTGATGTTCCCATGCAATATCTTCCCCTTGAGCAGGCAATGGACCTAATACTTGCTTCTAATTTGGCAAGAGTGATAGAATGTCAGCTAGTTATGTTATAAAAAGAAAATCTCAATCTCCCTCCATCAACCCCTCTCTCTCTCTCTTTCTCTAACACACACACACACACACAAACACACACACACGCACATGCACATACATGCACATAGTCCTCAGACTGAAAAACAATCGGCCATGTTGTGAGCAGCCTAGAGAGAGGCTAAGCCTCCTTCCAGTCCTGAGATGATAAAGTCCTGAAAGTCTGGCTGCAAATGAGGGAGAGTCAGAACCACCCAAGCTGCTCTAAAATGTCTGACCCACAGAAACCATGACATAGTAAATGTCTTGTCAATCACTAAATTTTGGGATGATTAATTATGCAGCAATAGGTCACTAATACCTTGAGATATAGCACCTAGTCTAAGGTTTACCATACTTATCAAAAGGGAATCCATGGACATGGGAGATTTTCATTAAGAAATTTTTAAATTTTGGCTGACTCTTGATTTTGGCTCAGGTCATGATCTTAGGGTCGTGACATCAAGCCCCAGGTTGGGCTCTTACACACAACACAGAGTCTGCTTGAGATTCTCTCTCTTCCTCTCGCCCTCCCCTCCCCCCGACACACACATGCATTCTCTCTCACTCTATCTCGCTCTCTAAACAAAAAATTAAACCTTTAAAAGAAAGAAAATTCTTAATTTTAAGTTGAAATATACCACCTTACATTTTCCATCTACTAGTTCCAATTTGATGGTAAAGCAATAAACCAGACAGATCATTTTTCCTGGAATATTAGAGATTATATTCTAGTAAGGGGGACAGATAGTAAGCAAATTTTAAAATGAACAAAATAATTACAGACTCTTTATTAGGAAAGAACAAACAAGCTAAAAGAGAGGGAGTGTTTGGAGGAGGTCCCATTGGTTGGTGTGAGCAAGAAAGGCATCTCTGAAGAGATGATGTTTGAACTGGGTTTAAAGAATAGGAATGAGCTAGTCATAAGAAGATCTGGGGAGAGATCCAGTGAGGCAAATGGAGCAATAAGGATAACATCCCAGAAATGAGCAAAGGGTTGATAATATTTAAGAAATAGAAAACCAGTTAGGCTGAGGCATGGCGAGAAATGGGATAAATGACTGGTTCGTGATGAGTAAGAAAGGCTAGCAGGGGCCAGATATTGTAGAACCCTGTGAGCCAAGAAAAGGATCACTTTTTTAAACACAACAGAAAGCCATTTCAGGGTTTTAAGCAGGAGACTATCATGAGTAAAACCCTTTTAGTTTGGCCAATTAAGACTGTTCAATAGGTGTGCATATGACTTTCTCAGGTATATGAGGAGAGGAGTTAACATTAACTTGGATTATTACATAGAAGTTAAATTCTCTGCTCGGGCTCTTAGGGGAAGTTTGGGCTCTCTTTTCTGAAATAATTCTCAATCAGAATATCACACCGTATTCAGAAAGAATGGTGATCGCCTCTCTCTGGAATCTCCTTTCTTCTAGTAGGCTCTGGGAAGCCTCATTCCTAAATTTAAATCCTGAGCTGAGGAAGTACTGCTGAAGCAGTCGTTACAATATCAGAAACATAAAATGAGGTGTAGGTTCTAGTGTAAGCATCCTAGATAGGCGAGAAGTTCTGAAAGTGCCACCAAAAAATACCAGTCTACAGCAGTACAGTTTAGAGGATGTTCTATAGTTGAGTGGTATTCCTTGGTTTCTCACATCACTCCTTAGTCTTTGGTCAAACATAAGGAAAATGCATTTTAAGGTTAATATAGCTGGGTGCTTTGGTTAACTATTACTGTGTAACAACAACATGTAAAATCTCAACAGCATAAACAGTAACAATTATGTAGTTTGCTGGGAGCAGCTCTGCTTCAGACTGTGGGTCTGCTCCCCGTATCTCCTTCTGGAAGCCAGTCTTAATGGATGAAGTTACTTGGGACATGTACTTATTGCAGAGATTGGAAGCAACACACAGGTGGATGAAATACATGATACTTCCTAATGCTTGTGTTCATAAAGGACATATATTGACTTTTCCATTAATTAGATCATGACAGATGACAAAACATTATCAGAAGGACTGTGCTCCACACTTCCCCTATGGAAAAGAAGGTGAGAGAGGGAAAGATTATTTTCTGAACATCAGTCTAACATACCACACTGTAGGTGACTCATAGAAATCGTCATCCTTTTATAAGACCTAATGGGTATAGGCAGCTTATCAGGCTACAGAACAGCTGAAGTCTGAAGGTTTTCTGTGACTCTTAGGTATAATGTTCATTCTGGCCTCTTTCCTTTAAGTCTTTGTTCCTTAGTTCTTCTCTTTGTCTAAGTCCGTACAGATCACTGCCTATGTTCAGCATTGTCTTCATTCCGTATCTTATGTCGTACCAATGATTTGGAGCAGCACATGAATTGCTGGCCCAGGTAATGAGCATCTCTAACAATTCTAAGCCTTAAACAAATAATAATAAGCATACGGTTTGCTGATTAGATTCTCTTTATCATAGAAACAGAAAGTGGTGTTTTCTACTTCCTAGCAGAGAGAGCTTCTACATGTGTAGTGAGCAAACTGTATATTGAGGAAAGTATATTGGGATCACACAAGGACTTGCCCCTCTAATCATGGGTAAACTGATGGCCATATCACTCTCCAGAATTGTCACTGAGGTTTTGGTAGTGTCGCCATTGAACTTATTTTGTGTCAGGAGTGGGAGAGTGGTAATAGGGTATGTACCACTTTTTAAATAATAAAACATCTAAAGTATGTATGTTGTTTCTGGAATTAGACATCCCATATCATATACATTTATGGCTATATTTTTTCTTTGAAACTTCCCTCTTTTTTCAGGAGAGATAGTATTTGGCAAATATATGAAAGAATCAGAAATGTTTGCCCTTGACATCAAACTCTAGGTTCATTAGCACTTAGGCCTCTATTACTGAATCACTACCTTGTAATAAAAACCATCTTAAAATGTCTCACATGAAAATTAATTTTTATGTGTAGATAAATTTCCTGTTGGTAGAAATTAAATTCCAATCTCTGCTCTTAGTATAATGCAGGCATTATATAAGGTTTTGTTAAGCCATCATCATATAAAACAAAGTGGCAATATGTAAAGCACATAAATGTGAGGAAAAACCTTTCAAACTTCTATGTTATTATTTGACGAAAATTGTTCATGTCATGAGCAAATATATCATACTGAAAACCATGTATTTGTTTCTGAATACTGTCTTGAATGCAAATTTTAAAACTATTTTATATATAGAGAAGAAAATCTACCCATATTTTCATATAGATGTTAATGGTGGTACTTAAGAATGTACATTATTTCTCTAACAGTTTCTTAACATAATTTACCTTCAATGAACATACATCAAGTTTTCAAATATTTTACATTTTCTATGGTAAGCTAGCTAGTGTTTAAAAATTATAAAAGTGAATTACAAGGAAAACTGACATGTATCCATGCTATTAAAGAAGACTTTAGATACATTTTCCTGACCTCTGCCCTATGTGTGGTTATTATAAAGGTTGATTTGAGAAAAAAATCAAACTTGTATTTGATAGTTGCCTCAATTGGCTTGTCTTTTTCATTTTATATATTTTATGGGGAGAAGCAATTTTATTTCCTTGTCTTGAGGTGCTAAGTAACTTCTATTTTTTAAGTTTCCAAAGTATTTAAAAGTTTGTCTTTCTACTTTGGAAACTCTTATGTTTAAGATTAAAAGATTGTAAGTCTTCAGCTGAATCCTAGAGGCCAAGTTCAAATGGCATATTTTAACAGATGAGGAAAAGGTGGTAGAGATCAGCTAAAGGGCTTGCTTATGGACATATATCTAGTTCCCAGCTAAGCTGAGACAAATGGAAAATGTTCTCATTATCTTGTGCTGTTTATAGTTTCTCCACAGATTCTTGATGTCATTCCATCCTTCCCACACTCTGGCAACATCTTCTATCACTGTCATTATATTCATTAGCAAACAACGATTTCCTCAGTTGAGAAAGTGACTAGAAACACTGATTATATTTTTATCATATGTTCTCAACAAAGAGAGGAAAATACAATGTGTAAGAATTCATTTAGTGAATTATTAGATCTCATGTATATAAAAATGCATGGCTAGGTCTCACAGCTCTGGACCTTCCAGTCCTTGGGCCTGCTTCGGTTATCCACTTTGATATCCACAACACTAGAATGTCTTAAAATGTCTTCTATGTTTTTTATTGTTATCTCAGAATTATTTAATGGATCACCCTTTTTACTTCTTTACATCCAGTTAAGAAAAGAACTCTCAAGGAATGAATTCTCAGCTTTCTTTTCTTCCTTGTACTCGGGAAGTATAATCTAATAGATGAACTTAAACCTCCCATTTCCGTAAATTACTTCCATTTCTATGTCTAGCCTTCCACTTTCCTATGCTATACCTGCATTTCCCATTGAAATACCCATTATAAATATTCTGAAAAGTTATTCTAGCTGTGTCACTAAGTCTTCTCTCTCTGTCACACACACACACAAGCATATATACCACTGCCATCATCAAATTTGTATCTGTTCCTAATTAGCCCCACTACTCCCTTTGTCATGATGATTGAAATCTCCAAATAGCTTACTTTGTATCTCTTTATTGACTATCACATCTACCAATTGCTAATCCCCAATAATTCACAAAATATCTTTCTGTCTATCCCTATGATGACAACTTTAACCTAGAAATGAAGTAATTTGTCATTCAGTTGATTATAATATATTAAAAAATACACATCTTTCTTTAACCTCTCTTAACCCTAGAATATTTTACATATTAGTTTTCTTGAGGAACATATTACTTTCTTACTTAATATCCTCCCCAGCCATAAACAACTACTAATCTACTCTTTGTTTACATTAGATTTGCATATTCTAGACATTTCGTATGAATGCATTTCTATACAATGTGGTCTTATGTGACTGGCTTCTTTGACTTGGCATAATGGTTTATAAGGTTCATATATGTTGTGGAATCTATCAGTACTTTATATCTTTTTATTACCAAATAATATTATTTTGTATGCTGGAGCGTACTTCACTTACCCATTCACCACTTGATGAACACCAGCCTCCATTTTGATTAGGGTCCAGTGGGAAAATGATAGTGAGAAAAAATTATAAATGTTTAAATGTTCATATTTTTATTTACCCTCAAAGTTTATGAATGTGTCTTTTTTATATTATGTTCAACTAGCCAGCATATACTATACCATAAGTTTTTGTTGTAGGGTTCAACAATTCATTAGTTGTGTATAACACTCAGTGCTCATCCCAACATATGCCCTCCTTAATATTCATCACCTAGTTACCCCATCTTCCCACCCCCCTCCCTTCTGTAACCCTTAGTTTGTTTCCTGGAGTCCAGAGTCTTTCATGGTTTGTCTTCCTCTCTGATTTCTTCCCATTCGATTTTTATGAATGTGTCTTAATAGCCTTTGACATCAGGGTAAAAAGAACAGAACAGATGAACCAGTTTCACTTTCAGTTACTGGTCATTATAGAAATAATTTTACATGATTGAAGGAATAAGGAAACTGAAGAAATAGTGGGGGAGATTTGGTATAAAGAAGTATCAATTATTCACTGGCCCCTGTTACAAATAAGAGTTTTTAACAGACTAGCCCTTTTTATAAAATTTGTTTTTTTACCTTGGGAAGAATAAGGAGCAATACTAACAGAGCAATCTCTGTAATAAAGGATTGCATTAGTTCTTAATAGTAGGCTGAGTCATATGAAATTGCCATTTTGTAGATGGAAAAATATTGTCTAATATATACAATTTATAAGAAATGGCTGAAATCCATTGATGGGAAGATATATTTCTTCATTTACTTTAATAAATGTGACAGACTGATACTAAAATGAAAGAAATTTATAAGCACTGTTATTATAATAAACAAATACTATAAAAAATCACATCAGAGATATTTTAAATGTCTTTTCTCTTCCTTTCTTTCTGAGAAAATTCACACCCCAAACTCTTTCTGTGTGGGAATTCAACCTTCGCAGCACTAAATTTCCTCAACTCCAAAAGCCCTGGCTGATAAACCAAACTGGGCTTATTTATAGGCTAGATAGTAACTTATGACTTGACTCAGAAAAATAACCTTGGGTAAATAGATTCACTAACAAGAATTTAAAATAAGAGAAAAAAAAGTAATTATGAAAAGAATAGGCAAAAACAAAGTAGCCCATACCTAGGCCACTGCTGTCTCTCTACTATATGAGCCTACTTTCACCATCTTTTGAATTCCCAAAGTTTATGTATCCAAAACAAACAAACAAAAAAAACCCTACATTTTCTTGATTGCCTTATCCTCATAAATATCCGCAAATACCTTAATTACAAGATGGCCTATAAAAAGCACAAGGGAAATTTTACAATTTTCATATTTTGTCAACTATAAAGTCTGAAGAAAAACAACCTCTGCCTTCAGGTATGTTTATGTCATCCCTGACTGGTTATTTAGATGGTTCATAAAAAAATTCACCCCAATTTTCTTTAGAAAGAAGTCCTACTCAAAGAAGTTATATTGAGAAATCCGACCGATATTACATTGTACCACATAAACTTTCTGCAATATCCGCAGCCCAAAGTATCACATTATAAAGTTCTTGGTGCCTTTCAATTTAGTATGCCTTACAGCTCACCTTATGAACATGAAAATTAAAGAAAAATATCCATTTTTATCATTTATTCCTGTTTGAAATTATTTTTTTGTCAGCAAATGAAACATAAATTACTTTAGAAAGGTACTAAAAGGTAAACGTGTTGCTGGATAGCAAGAGTGAAAAGAGGTAAATAGCAAATACTTTTTAAAGACAATTTTTTCCAAAAAAATATTAATTTTAGAAAATTTAGAAAATACCAACAAACTAAGAGAAAACATTTAGATGGACCATCTAAAATTTATTAGCCATCTAAGGATAAGTAGCATTAATATTCCAAAGTGTATCCTTTCAATATTTTCCATGCATGTGTATTAATTGTGGGTACAAACCCACATACACAGAAATATATACACATATACATACACATATATATGTTAAAAGCACAAGGATATGGTGTACACTGTACTTTGTAACTAGCTTTTCTAAACATCTTTGCAGATTTCCTAGTATTGTATTATATGATTAGAGGCATGCATTTTATTTATATTTTATATTAAATTGTTACAACAAATACTTAAGGTATTTCACAAAATCAATCTTATAATATGTAAACAATAATATTTGGAATAATCTCTTATAAATTTTTTTCCTTAGGATTTTATTTATTTACTTGAGAGAGAGAGTAGGAGACAGAGCATGAGAGGGGAGAGGGTCAGAGGGAGAAGCAGACTCCCTGCTGAGCGGGGATTCCCAATGTGGGACTCAATCCCCGACTCCAGGATCATGACCTGAGCCGAAGGCAGTTGCTTAACCAACTGAGCCACAGGTGCCCTCTTATAAATCTTTTATTATTTCCTTAGAGGAAGCCTAAAGGGGACTTTGTGAGCCAAAAGATAAGACTACACTTTGTTAATATCTCACCAACCAGAATATATGTATTGATTTATTTTCTAAACAAAAATGTACATCTAGAATAATCCATTTCTTTATATTTCATCTAATGTAAGACATTCTTATTTTTCCCAATGATAAAACTGCTAAGCATTGTTGCTTTCGCTTTTAAAATTTTTAATAATTGATGAGATTATTCATTTCCTTCTATTATTTATTATGTAATTAGGTGTAACTTTACCTGACAGTATTCGTTTTATTTAGTTTACTCATAAAAGCTCCTTCCATATGAAATATATTATTGCCTATCACATATATTTTGAAAAATGATTTCAGATTTTATTTTTCTTCATTTTTTTCTGCTATAAAACATTTTTAAATTCATGTAGTCAAATATACCAAGTTATTTTTTATGGTGTTTACACATGGAATCACAAAACCTTCCATTTTTCAGAATTATATAACTAATCATTCATGTTTTTCAGTAACTTCATGATTTTGTACATTATAACAAAGTGTGAATGCTTATGGAATTTACTTTGATTTTTTTTAAATTAGGACCTCATTTTATTTTTATTTAAAAATGTCATATCCAACATTCTTTTCAGTCCAAAAATACGTTATTATTCTTTTCTGATCCATTTGAAATTTCAACTCTATTTGCAGTTTCAACTATATAAGAATATATATCATCAGTTTTTGTTATTTATAGACTATGCCACTTTTACTCAGTATTTATTCCTGTGCCTTTCATAGATCATGATTTATAGTTACAATTTAAGATATTTGTGAATGCATAACATGGAATACAATCAACAAAGATTTAATTTACATATAATTTCCTCATCTTCCCTCTTCTCTTCACCATTATGAAAATGGGATACTGAAATTGAAAAATATAAATGGATTAGAAAAAGATTTCTGTGTATATGTGTGTGTATTTTCTTGAATCAACTCTGATCAAACTTCTAAACACCTCACTCTTCTACTAAACATTGTGCCAAATATGTTCCAAATAATCTCACTCATTTATAGATTTATTTCTTTGAATTATGGATAATAATTCATCCACAGTAAAGGCCAAGTAAATTTTCATAATTCCAGATTCAAAAGAGTTTTCAGAGGTCACTTCTTATCTCTACAACTACATTTAAAAAAAAAAAAAGGACATCAGAGCTTTGCAAGAGACAACATTTTGCTTTCTTTTCACATGATCCACTTAAAATTTTCTGTGCCTTTCTTGGTTAGAAATAATAGGTTCAGACACTATTGAATTTTTGGCATAATTAAAAGAACAGGGCCTTTAAGATCCAAACAGATATATTCTTAGTAAAAGGTAGTAAAAGGTAAGAAAAACTTATATTCCCTTCATGCCTCTTTTTCTATTCCAGGATTAGTTTTCTCAGAGACACAGAAAATAAGAAGGATTGTAAATAAAATATAAAAGTTGAACAAATTTCTTTGGCCAAAACACCTAAAGTTATAGAGTTTGTATAGAATTTAGAGTTAAATTAGTAGCTAGTACTAGTTTACAAAAATAACGATAATGTAAAAGTCAGAGAAGGACAGACATTGTAGAAAGTGTAGAAAACAACCCATAGGAATTTTGTCCCTATGAAGGACTGAATTCATAATTACCTATGGAATAATCCAGAAGAACTAGGATTGAAATTTTAGATCATTACAGTAGCTCAGATGATCAGAGAGCTGCTGCTTTTTTCATCTCATAAGCAAAAGAAAGAAAACTTCAAATAATTTGTATTTGTCTGGGTGTATTTTGTTTGTTTGTTTTGGTTCCTTTAAATGAATATTTCTAGTGTCTGAATCATCACTTCAAGTATAATAAAGAAAGACCAAAAGGAAAAGATGACTCAGGAGACATTAGAAATGTATCTATTCTGTCCTCACTCCTATTCATCATCTCTATTTGCTTAATTACATTATGAAGATTGTCCATTTCCTACAAAATGGCAAAATCCTTAATAAAGCTAAACAGCGTTCTCTCCAAACTATTATCTAAAGGCTTAAGAGCTTCCAACTGGAATAAAGGCAGAGGGGTTAAAAAATGGAAGGGGGTGTGTTGAAAATAAAATACAAATAAAATGAGTAATATTGCAGAGTCTGTAATTCAGTCATTTTTAGATTAAAGAGGCAGCACACATTTTAAACAATCAATGAAATATTATGGTATAGTGAAATAAAAATTTCAAACAAATTTTTTGAAGCATGCAACACTGGAGGAAAACAAAAACAAAAACAAAACAAAAACAAAGGGTAACTAACGATCAGTGTGGTACCTGAGTGAGTGTACAGATATACCTTTTTTCCACGGTTTTGTTACATACCATAAAATAATTTCAAAGCATCACTGTGAAAGATTTAGTCAGTGTTCGATTGTGCTGCAGGCTGCCAACACTGACTAGAATTTCCCCAGCTTTTTATTCAATCTATTGTTTGTGCACTAATCTATGAAATTTCATAATGAGTTTGCATTTTTCAATCATGTTAACTTCCTCTGTTTTTTGTTGATGTTG
The DNA here is from genome assembly GCF_002288905.1 of Enhydra lutris kenyoni. NCBI lineage: Eukaryota > Metazoa > Chordata > Mammalia > Carnivora > Mustelidae > Enhydra > Enhydra lutris. The sequence continues at coordinate 81,106,900 of NW_019154086.1, read as the reverse complement.
TTGTTGTTGTGGTTGTTGTTTTGAATAGTTCATCTATCCAAAGAAAAGAAAGCTGGTATTATAGTAATGTATTTAAACACATTTTAATGGGTGAAAATGTATATTCTGAAAACAATAAATTTATTACCACTTCCTTGTAGAAAATTGTTTCAGAGACATTTAAAAAATCATTCTGGTTTCTCTTTCCGAAATGATCTAAACAGCCGAAAACATCAATAGAGGGCACTAACAGGCTGTTCTGGAAAGCCTTTCATTTCAGCGCTGTGACAATGAAACCTAGCTGAGAAGGCAGTACTTTTTAGCTGTATAAAGCAGCAGACGTTGTACTGGAAAGAAAAAATAAATAAATAAAAGCATCCACATTATCCTTGAGCCAAAAGATAAATTCACAAACCTAATCTATTAGAATGTGACTCACTTTTCCTATATCAGATCTTATCTGCTAGCTCTGTATATTCTCTTTCTAACATACATTATTTTGTCTGTGGCTTTTTCAAGTGAAATTTATTTCTAGCTTTAGACCTCACTGCAGATAACCAAACTCATCAGAGTGTATTTAGTCATGCAGTCAATTCTTTGGTCATTCTATATTGATGGAAGTCTATAGGGATATTCCCAAATAAGAACGATCTACAAATAATTATTGGTCTTGGCATCCTCCGTCTATATTTTGCTTGTGAGGTCATTTTTTATATTCATCCTAAAATGATTATAGAGGGGTGCCTGGGTGGCTCAGTGGGTTAAACCTCTACCTTCCGCTCAGGTCATGATCACAGGGTCCTGAGATGGAGCCCCACATCGGGCTCTCTGCTCGGCGGGGAGCCTGCTTCCCTCTCTCTCTCTCTCTGCCTGCCTCTATGCTACTTGTGATCTCTCTCTGTCGAAGAAATAAATAAAATCTTTTAAAAAATACAATACAATAAAATAATTATAGAAATGTATGGCTACGGATAATTTTTAAAACCAACAAATAGTAATGCTAATCCAGAGAGAGTTATGTAAACATTTTGGAGCTCTAAAACATGGGCATACTGAAGAACAGGCCCTGCTCTACAAGCTGTGTTTTTCTGGACTTTGGAAAACTCTTTCTGACTTCCAGGAAGTTGAGAAGTGCAATCCAACAATGTGTCCAGAAGCAGGAGAAATTGAACATTCGTGAACAGTGTTGGTGACGACTACAGGAATATAAATATAAAGACTACAGGTAAGTTAGGGATCACTGTGATGGTGCTAGAAAGCAGCTGAAATTTGTACTTCCCTTTATTTGATAAAATCAGTTTATTTTGATTTATTTATTTATTTATTATTTTATTATTTATTTATTTTTTTTTTTGCAAATTTAAGCAATTTGTTCCCATGTATCTATAAATGTGTTCCCTCCTGATAAGGACTCGTGGATTTTTTTTTTTTTTTGGTCAAAGTTTTGAGTAATTGTGTAAGATTTCTTAAAAACACACACACACAGGGGCACCTGGGTGGCTCAGTGTGTTAAAGCCTCTGCCTTCGGCTCAGGTCATGGTTTCAGGATCCTGGGATCCAGCCCCACATCAGGCTCTCTGCTCAGCAGGGAGCCTGCTTCTTCCCCACTCTCTCTCTCTCTCTGCCTACTTGTGACCTGTCAAATAAATAAAATCTTAAAACACACACGCACACACACATCTAAATACAATGCCAGATGCAGAACTACAGCACACTGGGGCCCCTGGGTGGCTCAGTGGGTTAAAGCCTCTGCCTTTGGCTCAGGTCATGATCCCAGGGTCCTGGGATCGAGTCCTCATCGGGCTCTCTGCTCACCAGGGAGCCTGCTTCCCTTCCTCTCTCTCTCTGCCTGCTTGTGATCTCTGTCTGTCAAATAAGTAAATAGAAATCTTTAAAAAAAAAAAGAAAAGAAAAGAACTACAGCACACTGAGAAACACTTGAGGAATCAGAGAGAGAGATCTGTATGCATACACTACCTCCACAACTTTCCAGGAGTGTGAGACCTTCACACATGTAGTTAATGAGTCCACTTTTCCTCAACCATAAAATGAACACAATTTCCAGCCACTTAAGTTCAACTGAGGATTAAAATAATAATAATAATAATAATAATAATATATATACATACATATGTATATATGTATATATACATATATGTGTGTGTGTGTATATATATATATAGACATAGACATATATACAAATGTATGTATATATACATAAGCACCTGATGTATTTTGAGTGCTCAGTAAATCCCAATTCATGTCCCTTACATTCTTTTCTCCTAGATATAGTCCCTTCAGCTATACCAGTTTTTAACTGAATATAACATCAGTTGGCATAGACAATATTGCTTCTATGATCACCCTGCCACAATGTGGTTTAAGCTTGTTTTCTCTTTCTTATTGTCTCCTAGGTAAATAAGAATAGAAATAACTTTTATTTTCATTACCTAAAATATAATGTGAAAATTGAGTGTAGCTGGAATTAGGAAAAAGCTATTCAACTAAATAATCATCATTAGTAAGTTTTTAAGAAATTAAAAATTTCTTAAGAAATAAAAAAATTTCTTTTTTAAATTCAATTTAAAATCCTGTGTACAGGTGTGTTCCTTATTAATATAGTGAATACTTATTGAAATGGCAACAATATATTGATGCCCATAACTAAATACAATTTTCTAAAAGTTCAATAAGAGTAAGTAAACACATTTATCTTTAGGACTTGGTAATGGTTTTTAAGGTTATAAATACATATTAAAAGCCTTATTTTGAATATGAAAAACATGAAATAGTTTGGATATTTGCCTCAGTTAAAGGGTGCAATGGCAAAAATTTTTATTTTCTTTTTTATGACCTAACACTTCAATTATAACCTGCTGGTTGTTTGCATGTAGTGTTTCAGTATGATTAACCTTACAAAAATTTCTCTCATTTTCAATCAGCATTTTCTTGTATGTGCAGTTACATTATCAAAGAAATACATTTTTCTCTAAAGGTATTCTAACTTTAAACCTTGAATTTCTGGGATGCCTGGATGCACAGTTGGTTGCGTGTCTGACTCTTGGTTCTGGCTCAGGTCATAATCTCAGAGTCATGAGATTAGCCCTGCTATGGGCTCTGCACTCAGCAGGGAATCTGCTTGAGATTCTCCCCCTCCCTCTGCTCTTTCTGCTTGTGCTCTCTCTGTCTTTCTCTAAAATAAATAAATAAATCTTTAAAAATATCTTGAATTTCTTTAGCATTTTTTTCTATATCTGTATGACTCAGGTTCTTCCTATATTTCTGCCATTATTCAATTCTTATATACTTTTTGAATTAATTTAAGTAAATAAATGCTTAGACATGCATATATTTTTAACCAACATTCAGATTCTTTCTGTCACCTTCTAGTGTCAACTCTTAAATACTTAATAGGTGGTGTTGAAACGGTAATCAGATACCTGCATATTCTTTTTTGGGGGAGACAGGCATGTGGAAATCATAACCAGAGAAATGTACCTGAACATTTAATAGATCACAATATACTCTAAAAATAAATGGATGCCACCAATAAAAAAATTAAAAAATTAACATTAGAAGCAATACATCTGCTCTTCAATATGTGTCTAATTGTTCTGGCAGACATTTTTCTTTATATTTATTTAGTGTGCATATATACACACACACACGCATTATGTGTGTGCATATGTGTGTATACACACACATGAATTGTATGTGTATATACATATACACAAATAAATATGTGTGTGTATACACACACACACACACACACACACACACATTTCTACACATGAAAGTTAATTTTAACTGTCAGTTTCACTGGGGTACAGTGCCCAGACATTTGGTCAAACACTATTTTGGGTGTGTCAATGAGGGTGTTTCTGGATGAGACTAACATTTGAATTGCTAGACTGAGTAAAGCAGATTGCCCTCCCAATATGGACAGGTTTCATCCAATCAGTTGAAGACCAAATAGAATAAAATGCTCAGTAAGAGGGAAGTCCTGCCTGACTGGTTCAACAGGCACATAGATCTTTTCCTGCCTTAAGACTCCAACTAAAACATTAGCTCTTCTTGGATCTTGAGGTTGCTGGCATTCAGACTGGAACCAAACATCACCAGTCCTGTGTCTCCTTACTCCTGACTGCAGATCTTGGGATTTATTAAACTTCATATTCATGTGAGCCAATTCCTTACCAAAACAAAAAAACAAAAATAAATGTCTATATCTCATCTATACCGATGTCTATCTATAAATCTCCTATTGGTTTTCTTTCTCTGAAGAACCTTATCTAATACACTATATTACACAATTATAGATTGTATATAGATTGTATATAGAATTTGAGACAACATAAAATGTCATAAAAACTCTCGAGATTTTCTAGGTGTAACTATTTTATTCTTTATAACATAGAAATATAAAGTTTATTTAAAAAGATTAAATGACTAATTTACAGTTTTGGAAGAAACAATCCCTGAGAATTGAAGTGTTAATGTTTTATATTAAAGAATGTCAGTAAAATAATGAGGGATGAACAGTTGATGACATTTATAAACCTTGGTTAATATCGCTGTATATTTCTGTTTCAGAAAGACTCATTGTTGATGTTGAGAAATGTTGTTTGTTCAGAAATTAATACATACTATGTCACAAACCATAGGAAAAGGGATTTTACATATTCCTTTATTCAAATGTTTTCATCAACATATAAAAAACAATTTTGTATTCTCCTAAATGATTCCCAGAAAAGATATACTGTCAAAAATTACACAGATGGGTGCAAAATGTTTACTCACTGCTATCTTACTGAGTACATTTTTTTTAAAGCACACAGGAACAGAGACAGAGCTGTGAGAGAGACACCGAGGAAATAGAGCCGTCCTATCTATAATGTTAGAAAGCAAGTCATAAGTTACAAAAATAATCCTTACAGTTTGAACCATAAACATTGCAACAACTGAAAAATTAAATCCAATATTAATTTGAATGAAAACTGAGGATATATGAACTATCTATTGTATAAAATATGGTTCACAAGCATCTGTGTAATTTTTAAATATATTAAATGCTGTAGATATAATACAAGAAGGTTTATTTTTTTTCTCAGAAAGCATAAGTTAGAGGCACAATCTATCAACTTCCCCAGACAATGATCTAGGCATCAGGATTTTATGAACAAAATCATATTATGAAGAAAGATTAAAAAAAGAACTTTGAAAATTATGAAGGAAGCCACAGTAAGTTTTTTTTTAAAGATTTTATTTATTTATTTGACAGAGATCAGAAGTAGAGAGGCAGCCAGAGAGAGAGAGAGAGGGAAGCAGGCTCCCCACTGAGCAGAGAGCCTGATGTGGGACTCGATCCCAGGACCCTGAGATCATGACCTGAGCCGAAGGCAGTGGCTTAACCCACTGAGCCACCCAGGCGCCCTGGTAAATTTTAACTTGTAACTGAAGGAGGAAAAATATCAATAACATATGTATTCTCTAAAACTCTGTAATAGGACTGAATAAAACAAATACAAAAATGTTATTGTGTTTCTCTCTGCTGGACTCCTTATTTTGCAAACCGAATAGCAGATGACATTTAAGAAGATATATCCACCACTGTGTCAATAATTTCATAGTCAAGTTGGCAAGATTAGCAAAAAGACAATTTTCAAAATGGCTCTGCACCCAGAGCTACCCTACAGAACTCTCAGGAATGAAACTTCCATAGTAAGAAGCCTGCTTTGATTTTGTCTTTGTTAACACCATAACTGATTACTTTAAATAAATGATCTACAGTCTTACCATTCAGAATTGATGACTTCCCTATTTGGAATTGTTCAGCTTTAAATATGTTTAATAAATCTCAAATTAATTAGAATATAAGAGCTTCTAAGTTTTAATATTTTTATTCTAATGCTGTCATAAAATCAGTATGTGTTAAATATCACATTAATGACTCCAGGAAGAAATGACTTCGAGAACATGACTTCCTATTTTTATTCTTTTCTTACTTACATTTTTAATAACTTACATTTTTAATATTTTCTTCATGTTTGTAGGAAGATAAAAATCACCTTAGAACATAGAGCACAAATTTATGAGCCCTATTCTATCTTCTAAGTCCTCTAACTTTCTCCGAAGTAAGCACTCTTAAATATTTGTTGTATAACTTCCCAACTTGTTTCTAACATTTATATTCACATAGTTTCTCCTTAAAATCCATCACAGAAGATATGTCATAGCAGTTATAATTTTGTGTAATCTTTTATCCCCAGATGACAAAATATCTGAAAAAAATCTTCCATGTAATTTCACAAAAATCTACCTTGTCCTCTATTTTATGTATGAATACTTCCCCATTTTTTTCTTTGTCTAGTAGAAACAGCAAGCATTACAGTATATTTTAAAATATACATTTGCACATCTATGTGTATATTCCTGAAGTCTAGATTCTTAGAAGTAAGTTTATGGGTTAAATAATATGCATACTGATACTTTAATAGAATCTGTTAAGTTGCATTCTCAAAAGCTCATATAATTTTACATTCCCACAGCATTGTTTGAAAGTATCTATTTCATCTCAATTTAAAAACTTTTAGATTTTTAATAAAATTTATATCAATGCATTATATAAAATGGGGTAAAATACTCAAATATATACTCAGATATATATATTAAAAATTATTATTTCAATATTTTGCCAGGTTTTTCCATGTAGTTATTTTTCCTGTTAGTTATAGAAGTTTCTTGTATATATGAAAAAATACTTCATGATATATTGTAATAGTGAGGTTTCTGCTTTTGCAATGCTTAATAAAAAACAAGCCCTGAATTTTACTGGGTTACAAAAATAGCCATTCCCTTTTTTGATTATAGGTCTACAGATTAGCTGCATTTTGGCAAATGTGGCCCGGTCATAACTGGGCTTGATTCCAATCTGGAGGTGAAGCTCAGGTATCTTTGCATGCCTTATTCTAGGAACCATTAGCTACCTGGGTGTATGTTTCACTGGGCGTGTTTTTCTCATACTGATGATAAAAGTGCAAGAGAACAACCGTAAGCACATAAACACATTTAAAACCTCTTTTGGAAAACATACATATTATGTTCCTTCACATACCACTGACCAAAACAAGTCTTATTAGGCCATGTTCAGTCATGAAAAAGTGGAAAAGAAAGAAATTTGTGAACAAGTGATCTTATGTATCATGCTTTTTCCACATCAATTGCTCATGCTTTCATTTTTTTTACAAGTTTTTAAATCTATGCATTGCAGTAATCTGTTTCTTTATAAATCTGGATTTTGTGTCCTACTTAAGCTTTCATGCTGATCATGAATTAAGTATTATCATCCTATATATATTTTTTATAGTGCTGACTTTTGCATGTTTCATTTGCAAGTTTTGTATGTGTACCTTTTAAACAAAAACATTTTCCTGTGGACTTTAACCTATCTTTCCAATTGCCACAACATAATTTTATTAAATAATTTCTTTATGAGTTTGAAATACCATCTACTTCAAATACTAAATTGCCATGTATAAATTGGTTTATTTCTTGTATTTTTTCCTGCTAATCTACTTCTGTATTTCTGCACCGAAACACATCACTCTTATTTCTGCAGCTTTTAAAAAATGTTTGACAGGGCCACCTGCGTGGCTCAGTTAATTAAGCATCTGCCTTTGGCTGAATTAGGTCATGATCCCAGAGTCCTGGGATCCAGCCCTGCATCAGGTTCCCTGCTCAGTGGGGAGTCTACTTCTCCCTCTCCCTTAACTTCCTCTCCCTCTGCCTGCTACTCCCCCTGCTTATGTGCTCTCTCTCCCTGTCAAATAAATAAACAAAATCTTAAAAATGTTTGCATAGTAAATCAAGTCCTAGATCACTGATTTTGACTGTATGTATGTATTTATTATTTATTTTTTGACAATTTTCTTGCCTTTTTCTGTATATTTTCTCTTGTGGGTGATCTAAAGATTACGTTTTCCTCAGTCAACTTAAAAATACTCTTGGGGTTGTGGAAAGAAAATAATACAAAATATCTTATTTAAATTGAAGCACCTGAAATTGCCAATCATTTCCCTTTTTATACAGAGTGGAACACTAATTTATTATGGTTCACCTACTATAGAAAATTAATTTAGAATAAATTACCTCTATACAATATTGATCATTCCCATCCAGGACTATGACATATTTTTTTTTAATCTTCATTATATATTTTTGTATAGTTTGGTTTTATTTTCACCTAGCCTTTTATTTTTAATTAATTATATTTTTAATTTTTAAGTAATATCTACACCCAATATTGGGCTGCAACTCATGACCCCAAGATCAAGTCATGAGTTCTGACTGAACCAGCCAGGAACCCTTCATCTAGATTTTTCACCTTTTTTTTTTTTTCTCTTAGATGTATTAATAAGGTCTCTGAGGTTTAATCTGTTGTTAAATAATGGCAACTATCTTGCATTATATTTCTATATAGTTACTGCTGATTTACACGAAAGATATTACTTTTTATAAGTTGATACTGAAAGGAAATTAAGCATAGTGGTTAATATAAAATGCTCTAATGTCATACCACTTTGGTTTAAACCCCAACTCCCCTTATTTGATGCATGAAACGAAGGAGCTAGTGTCCTTTGCCAATTTCCTCCTCTAAAAAAGTGTAACTGTAATACCTTCTGCAGTGAAGTACAATTTCTAAAATTCCTCTCTTTTATTTTATTTTCCTCTTTAAAGAGCACCTCCTCGCATCAGCAGCATGCGCGCGCGCGCGTGTGTGTGTGCGCGCGCCTAGGGAGAGGTTTGTCGTTGGAAGGGATGTGGGAAGGAAGCCTGCAAAAGCAAATTTTGCTCCTGTCTTTGAGATAATTTTATTTTCTTGCTTCAGTAGACCCTACTCTGTTAAACAACTGAGCAAAAGGCAACTCGCAGTATCTGAAAGCTTCCTTAGGGTCAAAATACTACACAATCTTTATTCAAGGGTTAATACACAATGTCAAAAACATCATCCAAACATCCATCAATGCACAGATTTACAGAAACTCCCTGCTGCAAATGTGAGAAGGTTGAAATATCACATTAACCACACGTAATACCTTCTAAGACAGGATAGCATAAAGAGAATTAATGGAAAGGGGTTGGCATTAGTTAAGTAGGTCAAATAAGGCAATGCAACTTGAGGAACCTGTGAGAAATTTGGACAAAAAAGACAGATGAATGGATGAGGTTTAATCTTACACTTTTAATTGGGCAAATAGAAAGTGTCCTAATTTATTTGAGTGTGTCTTTTTTTAATTACTTTTTTATTATTGCGTTTTTTAGTGTATAGCTCAATGGTTATTATTATATTCACAGAGCCAACCTAAATAAAGAGGAACACTAAATAAAGAGGATAATTTCAAATTATCAGAAATTAGCTTTTGGGGTGGGCTATATTTATGAACAGGAAGTGCAAAAAAGGAGAGTAGAAGGAGCTAGAGTTCAAGCAATAAAGCCATTTGCTTGAGGAAAGAGACAGGTTCTTGGTGGGTGTTCACTGATCAAGGAATAAATTTTAGTTTTTTGCAAATCACACATTTAGGAAAAATTAGTCTCTCAGTCCTTCAGTTTCCTTTTCCTGAGGGCACACGCATGTGATTCTCTATTTTATAACCTTTAGTACATTTTATTTATTTTTTTAAAGATTTATTTATTTATTTAATTTAGAGAAAGAGAGCATGAGTGCACATGTGAGTGGGGAGAGGGGTACAGGGAGAGCATCTTCAAGCAGACTCCTCACAGAGCATGGAGCCCGATTGAGGGCTCCATCTTACGACCCACTCATCAGTCAGTGGAGATTGATGCTATTTCTATCTTTTGTCTATTATGAATAGTACTGCTATAAACATTTATGTACAAGTTTTTGTTTGGACATATAGTTTTGGCATAGACTCAGGAGTAGAATTGGTGGGTCACACTGTAACTGTATATTTAATTAATTGAGAAACTGCCACCTTGTTTGCCAAAACGGCTATACCATTTTTGGTTTCCCATCAAGAATACTTAAGTTTTCTGATTTCTCCACACTCTCACTTTATTTTACATCATTTTAGCTATCCCGGTAGGTATGGAGTAATATTTCCATGTAGTTTTTATTCATATTTTTCTGGTAAATGATAATCGTGAGCCTCCTTTTATGTACTATTGGTCATTTGTATATTTCCATCAGAGAAATGTCTATTCAGATCAATTGCCCACTTTCTTTAGTTGGGTTATTTGTCTTTTATTCATTGAGTTACAAGCATCCTTTATGTATATTTTAGATATGAGTTCTCTATCTGATATACGACTTGCAAATACGTACCTACATTTTATGATTTGTCTTTTCCTTTTCTGGATTGTGTTCTTCCAAGCACAAAGGTTTAAAGCAATTTTCCCTCTCCTTAGTGGTTATTCTGTTTATTGTCTCTAAGTAACTTATTTTAGATAAGATCCTGTATTAGATTGCCAGGGTGTCATAGCAAAGTATGGCAACCCAGGTGGCTTAAATAACAGAGCTTTTGTTACACCGTTCTGGAGGCTAGAAGTACAAAATCCAGATGTCTGGAGGCTAGAAGTACAACCTCTTTCTGACAGCTGTGAGGAAGAATATTCTATGCTTCTCACCTAAGCTTCTGGTGCTTTGCTGGCAATTTTAGCATTTGAGGCTTGTAAAAGTGTTATTCCAATCTCTACCTTCATCTTCACAGGGCATTCTCCCTAAGTGTGTTTGTGTCCAAATTTCTCCTTTTGTAAGTACATCAGTTATGTTAAATAAGAGGCCCTTCCTACTCTCCTATGGCTTCATCTAAACTTAACTAATTACAACTATGCAACCCTAATTTCAAGTAAGGACATATTCTGAGGTACTTGAGATCAGATTCGGCCTATGAATTTTTCAGGAATACAATTCAACCCACAGCACACATATTACCAAATAAATAAATACTTACCTAATTCTTACTCAAACATTACTTGGCAAAATCTTAAAATTAATATAACTATATATAAAGCAAACTCTTTCCCATACATTGTCTTATTTATTTTTCTCATAACCACCTGGTATGATAAGTAATACTTACATTTTATCTCTATTTTATAGATGAAACAAGTATGATATCTAGAGAGATTTGATTTTCCCCAGTTTATTATGTTTCTATGTAACAAAAACAAAGGCGCACAATCTCCCTCTCTATATCCTCACCAGGGCCTTTTATACTAAAGGTAATGCTTATGACTATATCTATCTATTTAATGGAAAGGCGATACTAATAAAAGCTACAATACTTATATACTTCTGCAAATATGTGGGAAATAAATGGTCTAGGAAAATGGCATAAAATTTTACCCAATAAGCCTGTGAGTTCTACTCAGCCAGATAATCTAGGAAACACAGAGTGAATAAAAAGCATTATCCTTGCTTTCAATGTACTTATCGTCTATTAGGAAAGTTCAGCATAATAATAGAAAATAATGGATAAAAAAATAAGATCAGATAAACTATGATGAATTGTTCAATTATGTGATTTAGGTAGTGGTCAAAGGAGAATTAAATTTGGGTGGATTGGAGTATTCTGAGGTGCCCTTATTATGAAAATTGGACTGGAATTAAGGACTGATGTCAGGAAATGGATCCTGAAGTCCTGGAAAGGAGGAAGAACTATGGGTGGGGGCAAAAAAACATGATCCGAACGAACAAATTGAAATTGTGAATCCTCTCTCTAAGGAAAAGGGGCAACTCAGATTACAGTGCCTAGAGAAAACAAAAATTATAGACAGTAATAAAACTTGTCATTCTCATTTCAATTTATATGTGTTGATTAATAAGTGACTGCACTCATACCTATACATTTTTAGGTTAATTCCAAAGCGTTCATACAGCAAGAGACGCACTCTCAAAAATAAGATCAAGTTTTCACTTCATGGTACTAAGGACAATTAGAGCTTCTTCGAAGTAGTGTGAACTCCCTAGTAGTGCTTCACTAGTCTTCCTACCGAGTAGGTACGGAGTGTCGGCCAGGAAAGAGCAAAGTTCTCCTCTAAGGAAAGTCAACCCTAATTTGGCAGGTTGGTACTTTAACCTCACAGCCTACTCAATCCATCTCTATTTTTCTGGAACTACCAACAAGGCTGCCAAATGTGATCCATACACTTGTCCACTAGAAACTGAATGGGAGCCATCAACTCATTTCACACAGGTCAGCAAACAGCAGTCAAAGGCTAATGGCTTTCTGTCACCAACAACCCAGGATAGGTGCAAAGGCCGACCTGGAGGTTAAAGGCTCTGCATCCCATTACCTATCCCAGGAACTATCTGGTCCCCCTCTAAAAAGCAATTTACTTGGTACAAAATTGAAAGTACTACCTGATTTGCTCTTTCCCCAGTGCTGCTTTCAAAAATGCCTAAAAGTTTCTAAAGTGGCAGAACTGATGGGCTGGCCTCTTTGCTAGGTATTTGGCAGGTGTAAGGGAGCAGTGGTGAAAAACTAATAAAGAGAAACGTCAAGTTACGTTTTGCCAAGAGGTGAGTCAGCATTCAGTACCTGGCAAAGACTGTTGACTTAAAATCCTCATTCAATTGTTGTTAAATGCAGAATATAGTCCCACAAGTCTTTCAAAGAAAACCTTTCCTTAACAAAGTAACCACTAATTGGTATTAGTGATTAGAGATAGGTTTGTTGAAAAGAATAACTTTTCTGTCTATGGCATTAGAAGATTGGGACTGTGTAAAGAGTAGCCAACTTAAAAACATTTGATACTTATGCACTATCACTCTAGAAATGTTTGTTTTCAGAAGCAGTTTGTCCCAAACTATTAAGTATGTTCTACGTGTCCTGTCCTCACTTTTTGTCTTAAAATTAATATAAAACTGCCAAAAATGCAAAATAAAAAATCATGGCTGAAAATACTCTGAAATTAATAAAGATTAAGTTTTGGGCATCTTCAAATGCATACCCAAAGCTCCAGTAAATTTTATTGATTTATGTCATGATTTTTCTTCAGGAAAGTCCTTCAAACTATGTAATACTCAGGATCCAAATAATTTGGGTGTACCTCTATCAACTGACTAATCACATTACGAACCTGTAAAAACCTATAAATATGTCTATCTGTGCTTCTCATTCTACATAAAACTCACTAGAAACAATGTTCAAAAAGATTCTTCTCTGTGGGCCTCTGGGGGGAGACACAGCCCAAAAAGTGGTGGTTGCAACATTTTTCTCATTCTAGTTCTTAGCATAACTACACACAGAGATGCATACCAAATACAAGTACTAACACAAATGCAGAGATAAAGGTAGAGTGAAAACAGATACTAGGATCTGAGAAATGCTCAACAATTCTACTTAAGAAATTTTAAAATATCTTATTCACTTAGATGTCTAATTGCTTTCAGCAAGACATAAAATTTAGTTAACACAGAAATTACATAACTTTTAATAAAAAATCTCCAGCTTGTCAGTAATGCTTTGTAGGGTAAAATTATTCTCAGAATTCACAAAGGCCTTAAAATATCCCGTATCACTTATTTGATACTTCAGCTCAAATAATAACCATACTGATTCATCATGGTCTTTGACTTTCCCATACATTGTGCATGTGTGTGCATACTACATTATTCTAAGTTAATTATGTATTATTACCAGGAACACACTATTTTTCTAACACATCATAAAAATCCATTCCTAGAATTATCTTTAAAATATTAATATATGAAAAAATATCACATAGAATCAAATGAAAGTTTAGGCATTTCCTGAGTCCTGTTGTTTTAACAAACAGATACAGCTTAAACTCTAAAATAACTTCCCTGAAAAGCTACTTTTTTGTTAATGCTTCATAAAATATTCTATTCACATTTAGAGAAAAGTTAGGAAAGTGCAAATGTTTCTCATTTACCTAGCTTCCAGAAACATTACTATTATGTACATTTGTGTGTGTGTGTGTGTATACACACTATATATTATTATATATTATTTAATATATACTATATTACTATGTGTATACACATCATATATATACATATATACATATATACATATATGTATATATGTAAAAATCATAGTACCTTTTTCAAAATCAGGTAATTAACTGGGGTCACCATTACGAACTAAACTACAGACCTTATTTAAATGGTACTCATTTCTCCTCTAGTGTCCTTTCCAGGATCCAATCCATGACTGCCCACTGTTTTTAGCTTTTGTCTCCTTAGTCCCCTCCGAATGACAGTCTTTTCGTTCTGCTGTTTCTCTTTTAATAGAAATTTCATTCATTTTCTGAAGCAAAATGATTGATATTGATTTCTACTGATTATATATTATAACAATGATTTTTAAAATAACTGTGTTCTTTTTATTTTCCAGTGAGTAATTTTTAAATTTTTTTTATTTTTATTCATTTTTTTCAAATTTTTATATCAATTCCAGTTAGTTAACATATAATGTAACATTAGTTTCATGCGTAGAATCTAGTGATTCATCACTTAAATACAACACCCATGGTCACAATGATTTTATTATTATGTCAACCATTGGGTTAAATGCGAAATCAATAATGCTGTAAAAATGCATAAAACCACACAAATACTTAGGGTCACATAAGAAAGAATACTCTGAACGTGTATTATTCACATATAATCATAAATTGTTTCCATTATCTCATTATCACAATATCTGCTAGGAGTAAGTGTTGTTCAAACCCATTCTATATGTGATAAAATTGAGGCACAGAAAGGTCACTTGCCCAAAATCACTTAGCTGTTTAGCAGAAGACCAGAATTTTAAAGCAATTTTTACTGTAATTCATATGCTATAGATAATCTCCAATGCATGAGTTTTGCTAACAGCTGCATTGAATAGATTTTTGTAGAATGTAAGGCCTAAAACCTAAAGAATCTACATATATATTTCTTCTGTCTTGCACAGCTTCAGCTGCCCATCCACAATCAAGTATAACAAAATCTAATAGAACTATTGTGTGCCAAGCCCTAGTGTGATCAGTTGACTTTCAACTTTGCACTTGTTTTTCCATTATGCAGTGTCAAATATTATATAAACATAAGTCCTAGCAGGCTCTGAACACACAAGTAAGTTACATGAAGAAGTGACCCAAATGTCTATGGTCCACACTCCTGCCACACCGCCTTCTTTCTCTCAGCCTACATTTAAGGCTTCATGCGGAATTCCTGACATTCAGATGACAAAGGGAGATAAGATTTAGTCCTGCTTTAGAGATGGTTCTGCATGATATGCAGACACCAGTCAAAAGCGGTGACTATAGCACCACAGCTCATTTCTGAGACATCCCTGAAGGATGACGATGAAGGGAAATCCTCCCTGTGGACAGAACATCAAGCAATATACTTGGTTTATCACTTTGCTTGGAAGTAAAAATGGTCAGATGTGCAATCGCAGTTATGTACTAATTCATGGGTTCTGGCCCATGAGTTGGCTGGATGGTCAGGGTCTTAGAAGGAACATGATGGGACAATTAGTGAAAAGGAAATCTGAAGAAAAAGTACGTGGATGGACCTCTCCCAATGGGCAAAAAATGTGTGTCCCATGTGAATGTTTACCAAATGGTGACCGCAGCAGAGGAGGATTCTAATAATCAAGTGTTTTTGACCTGTTCAATAGATACCAGTCAGCCTTCATCCCAGCCTCCATTGTCATTGCCCAATGAGTTCATGAACAGAGTAGCCCTGGAGGAAGGGATGGAGGTTATCCATGAGCTCAGCAACAAGGACTTCCACTCACCAAGCCAGACTTGGTTAGAGCCACTGCTGAGTGCAGAATCTTCCAGCAGCAAAGACAACCACTGAGTCCCACACATGGCACTATTCCCCAGGGGGGTTAGCCAAGTTGATTGCACTGAACAGCTTCCATCATGGAAGGGGCAGTGATTCATCATTGGGATAAAGGCTGACTCTAGATACAGATTTGCCTTCCCTGTGTACAGTCTTTCTATTGAAACTACCATTCACTGACTAACATAATACATCAACGACCATCATGGTATTCCACACAGCATTGTTTCTGAACAAGAAATGACCTTCACAGAATTTTCCCCACCATCCTCAAGCAGCTGTCTTGATAGGACAGTGAGATGGTTTTTGATGACCCAGTGATAGTGACAACTAGGGGGCAATATCTTACAGAGCTAGGGCAACTTTATCCAGAAACTGTACATGTTCTTAATCAGCATCCAATACATGATGCTGTTTCTCCCATAGCCAGGATTCATGGGTCAAGAGATTAAGGAGTGGAAACCAGAACAGCACCACTTACTATCACTTCCCTAGCAATACAATGGCAAACTTTCTGCTTCCTGTTCCCATGGCCTTGTGCTTTGCTGGTCTATAAGTCACAACAATGATTTCACTGACCTGGAAGTTAAGACGGTCTAAACTCCTGATGCCTCTGAAATAGCAGTCATGAAAGGGAGTTATCTTCCTGGGTGAGGTAATTAATCCTGGCTACCACAGAGAAAATAGACTGCTACTCCATAATGGAGGTAAAAAAGAATACATCTGGAATATAAGAGACCCCTCAGGATATATCTAAGTGTTACCATGCCCTGTGATTAAGGCCAATGGAAAACTTACAACAACCAAATCCAGGAATGATTACTAATGGCCAGACACTTCAGGAATGAAAGTTTAGGTGCCTTCACCAGGTAAAGAACCATGAGCAGCTGAGGTGCCTGCTGAAGGCAAAGGGAATATAGAATAAACAGTGGAAGAAGATAGTCATAAATACCAGCTATCAACACACATCTAGTTTTAGAAACAATGACTCTGTTATAAATATCCTTATCTTGTTATGAATGTATGTGTGCATATAGATATAGATGCATATAGATATATAAAATATATGCATATATATATAGATGCATATAGATATATAGATATATAAAATATCTTTGTTTTCCTCTCTCATTACATTATAATGTATTATATATTGTATTGACTTATCATAATATTTAAGTATTGTTAATTTTTTATTACAGAATTTAAGTTACATCAAGAAAAGTAAACATAACTTAAGGACTTTACCTTTTCTTCTAAAGAAGCAGTTACTGTGTTTTCAGTTGTATGCAGGATAATTATATCATGTTAGGCAAAATTCTGACCTTGTAATTGTCTTTATTTGGAGACTACATGGTTAAAGAGATGGATATGATTGCCAACTTGATGAGAGATGGATTTGTGATGATTAATTTTATGTGTCAATTTAACTGGGCTACTGCCTAGATATCTGATTAAACATTATCTGGGGTATGTCTGTGAGGGGGTTTCTGGTTGAGATTAACATTTGAATTGGTAGGCTGAATAAAGCAAATTGTCCATTCCAACGTTGGTAGGCCTCATCTAACCTGCTGGAGGCCAGAATAGAACAAAAGGTGTAATAAGAAAAAACTCACTCTCTGTGTGTTTTTTGTTTTCTACTTGTTTTGAGCTGGGACATGTTTTCTCCTGCACTCAGACTGGAATTTATACCATTGGCTCTCTTGGGTCTCCAGTTTGTAGATAGCATATCATAGAATTTCTCAGTCTCCAAAACTGCATAAGAAAATTCCTTATTATAAATCTATTTCTTTCCTTTTAAATATTGTCCTATAAATAGTTCTTTTTAGTTGATCCTCAAACAATACAGGGGTTGACCTTTGAACAACACGGGGATTAGAGGCGCAAAGTCCCCATGCAGTCAAAAACCTGCATATAACTTTGACTCTGTAAAATATTTAATTACTAATAGCCTTCTATTGATGGGAAGCCTTACCAATAACATAAATAGTTGATTAATACATATTTGTATCAGTATTATACAATTGTGTTCTTATAGTAAAATAATTAGAGAAAAGAAAATGTTATTAAGAAAATCATAAGTAAAACAAAATACATTTACAGTACTGTACATATGTTTATTTAGGAAAGTCCATGTATGGACAAGATTGGCTGCTGGAACAGTAGTGTGATGGCCGGCCTGGCCCCAGGATGGCGATGTTCTGCAGCCTGGTAGCTTTGGTTTAACAATGACAGTTGCCAGATAAACATGCAGGCCATGATGGCAGCCTGGAGGCACAGCGCAGCTGCTCCATCTGTCTGGAGGTGTTTCACCAACCTGTGGCCTTCAGCATTTGTGGTCACTTGTGAGGGAGCTGGCCTCCAGGAGACTGAAGAGCTGGGGCATCATTAGGAAAAGGAGTCCATGACTAGCCTTAGAAGGGCGCTAGGAACTCAGCAACCTCAACCAGGCATTGGAGCCTGGAGCATGGAGGGGAAAGGCACCAGGGGCACAAGGTTCTCTACACAGAGCTCTTATCCACTGTGCATTCCTATACTTTAGCCTAGCCTCCTAGCCACCAGCCTCAGATGTTCAACCAACCACCCCATCAGCACATGGTGTAACCTATAGCCCTAGAGGTTTTCAGAGCTCTGAGGGGCTTCTTGAAGAGTCTCCCCAAGCACTCAGAGGGAAGCAGACATGACCCTTGCATTTGCCTTTAATTTGGTCCTGTGGAAACTCAGGTAAGCAATTGTAAATAAGTGCCTCATCGCCTTTGTTGTCAACTCTTCAAGATAAAACAAAAATGCCTGTAAGTACACGCACACAGTTCAAATTCCTATTGTTCCAGGGTCAACTGTATATATTATTCTTAGTCCATTTGGGTTAGTATAAAAATCCCATACTCTAGGTAGCTTATAAACAAAAAAATTTACTTGTCTGAGATCCAGCATGGTCAGGTGAGAGAGCTTTTCTAGGTCTTAGATTTCTTGTTTTAATCTCACAATGTGGGGAGGGTGAGGGAATTCTGTGGGGTATGTTTTTCAAGGGCTCTAATCCCATTCATGAGGATTCCACCTGGATGACCTAAGCACCTCCTAAGGAACGGTCTCTGAATACCATGACATTGAGCGTTAGAATTTCAACATATGAATTATGAGGGAACACAAACATTCAGACCACAGCATCCTACCACCTAGATCCCCCAAATTCATGTCCTTCTCACCTGCAGAATAATTTCATTACATCCCAACAAGCTCCAAATCTTAATTCATTCTAGGAGCATCTCAGAAGTTTAAGTCCAAAGTCTCATTTAAATATCATCTATATCAGATATGGGTGACACTCAGGGTACAATTTATTCTAAGGCAAATTGCTCTCCTGTGAATCTGAAAAATCAAAGATTTTATATGCTTCCAAAACACAACAATATTACAGGCAGAGGACACACATTCTCATTTCAAAAGGTAGAAATAGAAAGAAAAGGGTGATGGTTTCTAAGGACGTCCAAAATCCAAAAAGGCAAACAATGTCAAACCTTAAATCTGAAGAATAGTCTTCTTTAACTCAATTCTCTGCCCGACAGGCCCAGTGTGGCAGAGGTCCCATCTTCTGAACACACTGGGATATCCTTGCATTCAAGAGAAGTCAAGCTACACCTTCAACACTACTTAGAAACAGCTTCAGCCACGTATCTAATTTCATTGCTTATGAGTTCCACCTTCCATAAAACACAGGCACAATTTGGCCAAGTTCTTAGCCACTTTAAGCAACGATGATCTTTTCTCCATGTCCAGTAACATGTTTCTTTTCTTTTCTTTCTTTTTTTTTTTAAAGATTTTATTTATTTATTTGACAGACAGAGATCACAAGTAGGCAGAGAGGCAGACAGATAGAGAGAGAGGTGGAAGCAGGTTCCCTGCAGAGCAGAGAACCTGATGCGGGGCTCAATCCCAGGACACTGGGATCATGACCTGAGCCGAAGGCAGAGGCTTTAACCCACTGAGCCACCCAGGCGCCCCAACATGTTTCTTTTCTAAATCTTCTCCAGAATTCTCTTTAGAAGTCCCTTCATGGCAATATAGGTTTTCTCTATCATGCACCTCCAAACTTCTCCAGCTTCTACCCATTTTGCCCACCTCTGAAGCCACTTCCACAGTTTTAGATGCATGTTATAGCAGCACCCTTACTTTTTGGTAGGAATATTCTGTCTTAGTCTACTTGGGCTTCTATGAAAAAACACCATAGACTGAATAGTTTATAAACAACACATACTTCTTTCTCATAGCTCTATAGATTGGGAATCCAAAATCATCCAAAGTCAGGGTGCCAGCATGGTCAAGTGACAGCCCTCTTCTGAGCTTCAGACTTCTCATTATGTCCTTGTATGGTGGTAGGGGCTGGGGAGCTCTGTGTGGTCCTTTTATTTTATTTTTTTTAAATATTCATTTATTTATCAGAGAGAGAGAGAGAGCACAGGCAGGCAGAGTGGCAGTCAGAGGAAGAGGGAGAAGCAGACTCTTGGCTGAGCAAGGAGCCCCATGCAGGACTCCATCTCAGGACCCTGGGATGTGTGTGGTCCTTTTATAAAAGAACTAATCTCATTCATGAGGGCTCCACCTTCATGACCTGAACACCTCTCAAAAGCCCTATATGCTAATACCATCACATTGGGTATTAGAACTTCAACATAAGAATTTGGGGGGTTATACAAACATGAGATGATAGGGTATATAAAAACAAAATCATTATACATATAATATATGAGATATATATATATATATATATATATATATTTATGTATATATACATATACATACATATATATATATATATATATATTCTATTGAATTTGTTATCTGATTCTTTGGAGAACCTTGACCAGTACAGATGACCATGTGATTACACAGTGAGAAGGTAACCATCTGCAAGTCAAGGAAAGAGGCCTCAGGAGGAAGCACATCTGTGAACCACTTGATTTTAATTTCTAGTCTCTAGAACTGTGAAAAAATAAGCAATCCAATCTGTACTATTTTGTTATGGCAGCCCTAGTAAACTAATGCAGGCTTTACAGTCATAGAAAAAACAAAGAAGTCCAACTTCAATAGAACATAAAATATTTGGAAAAACACATTGGTTACTAATTGTTAGGTTAAGTGAACCCAGCATATGTTCATACTTGAGGCCTTATTTTTCTAAATGGACTGGAGTACATGGGCAGCACATCACGATGAAGATAATGTCTAAATGAGGCTATTACTGATTGTTCCACCCATCACGTTCACATATTTTGTCAGTTTATTACCAAAACAAATCACCATGAATGGAATGGTTGAAAAAAATATACATTCATGATCCTGAAATTTCTGTAGGTTAGAAGTATGGGCACTGGTTTACTGTGTCATCAGCTAAAGGTCTACAAATGCTGAAATCAGGATATTACCCAGCCTGCATTTTCATTTGGGCCTTGGAGACCTCTTCCAAATGCATTCATATGAATGGCGACATTCAGTTCCTTGCAGTTGTAGGACTGAAGTCCTCTTTACTTGTTGGCTAAGAGCCAAAGATAGCTCTAAGAAACTAAAGGGTTCTCTTTAGTCCTTGATATATGGACCCCTCCAACTTTAGAACTAGCGAAGGAGAATATTCCTACTATAGAATCTACTTCAGTTCAGGGTCCATTCTTTTAAAGGCTCCCCTGATTAGGTTAGCCAGATAATCTCTTTTGATTGACTCAAAGTCAATTGATTAATAGTCTAATCATGAGAGTGATATTTCATCATATTTACCATGGGAGAGGATTTCAGAAAGCTATTTATAGACCGGAGGTGGAAATCTCTGGTGGCCATCTTCGACTTGTCTACTATGTCTACTACATAATAAAGTGGAGAGAAAATAAAATTCTAGTGGGTAAGAACACAAATCTAAATCTTTCAAATCTTTGAAAACTTGCTCAAGTGAATTAAATTTGATGTGCTTTAGTTTTCTCATGTGTAATATACAAATTATAGTGGTATACCAAACTTACAAGTTGTTTTGAGGGATAAAATTTACATATATAAGAAGAAAATAAGAGGACAGTTTAGAAGAGTGTGTGGCATACAGAAAGCACTATATGCAATTTAGCAAATTTATTATTAGGATAGAAATATGTTGAAGCAAAGTGGGAAATTCCATTTTATTAAACTTCCCTGCCCTGCTCTTGACCTCAGAACTCTTCCATAATTCTGTGTTCACAATTTTTTTCTCCAGTGCTGTGACTGCCCTACTTAATTTCTAATTAATGTTTCCCAACATGTTTTCTAGGTAAATAATTATTTCTCCAGGGGCTCCTGGCTGGCTCAGTCTGAAGAGCATGTGGCTCTTGATCTCGGGGTTATAAGTTCGAACCTCATGGTGGGTGCAGAGATTAGTTAAACAAATAAATTTAAAAATAATTTCTCAAGTTATATTAAGACATATATATATATATATATATATATATATATATATATATATATATCCTTCTACCGTAGTAGAAGTAGCTGAGATATACAAGGCAAAACTCTGTGCTCTAGAAAGCATTAGTATTTAGAAAGAGGTATTAATGAGAAGAGCTATAAATGATCAATTTTTAATTAATTTTTTTCTGAATATTGAATGCCTTGTGCCATCACATTATATGGAAAATTTCTTATGAAAATAGGTGCATAAAATCAAGAGACCTTGAACAAAGAGATACACTTCTTAGAAATTAAATGAATAAAGAATGGCAGAGAGACAGGGTCCAACATACAAACACAGTTGGGAACAGTATTTTACAGTAGACAACTTAGGTTTTTTACTTCATGCAACTATTCTCACATGTCTTCCTTGATGGGAATTAATTTGTTACTGGCTTCAGAGAAACTGACCGAACATATTTCAAATTATGATTATAAAAAGTCACCAAAATAGAGATAATTCAAGAGAATATCCTTCAGTGAGATAATATATAGCCTTCAGAGAAGAATTATATTTATAGGGTAAATTTTTATATTATAAATTATATTTATAGGGTAAACTTTATCATCTTAGCCAATTTTGGTTAATGTAGAACCAAATATAAATTAGGTTTTCTTTTTGTCCGAATGTCAGGCTTACCTTAATCAAAAATGAAGGTGAAACTTAATGAAAATTTAGAATATTAAGGGCTGCTGCATAAACTCTTGAAAACCTGAGTAAATATAGTTATTTGACAAATACAGAGGTAAATTTTAAGAACTGATTTACAGAGATGTTGATAACAATTCAATAGTCTTTTTGAAAATCTGGGTTTTGTAAGAACTTGAATTAATTTAAATGATCCCAGACCCCCATACTTTAAACTATTTATACTTTCATTCTTTGAGAAATATGAAATAGCAAGGCTTAAGAGATGTTCTCCATATTGACCTTGAGACTAATATAAAGATAATAGCTCCAAAAGTACACGTAGATGGTCATTAACGTATTGGAGTAGCATATTTCTTTTTGTATCATCCCTAGTTATCTCATCACTTATATGCAAGTCATAATTTGCCACATCATTGTAAACCAAGGTTCCGGATGGTGATTATACATATGCTATTTTTTTTTTAACTTACCACCACAAATATTTTTGCTTTCAGTGGAACATCTAGTCAGAAAATCTTGTGCATTTCATTTAGAAGAGTTCATAGAGACAAATACAAGATTTATAGTGTGGATAAAATGGCCAAACTATATATTTAGCATTAACTGTATTAATTAAGAATAACATTTCTAAACACAAGAGGAAAACATTGAACACCTATCATGCTTTTCCACTGATTACTTACGTGACTTGGGACAAATAATTTAACCTTTCTGTTCTTTCATCTCCATCTGTTAATTTATATTCTATGAGGCATTTTTCTTTTTCTTTTTTTTTTTAAGATTTTATTTATTTATTTGACAGAGAGATCACAAGCAGGCAGAGAGTCAGGCAGAGAGAAAGGGGGAAGCAGGATCCCTGCTGAGCAGAGAGCCCGATGTGGGGCTGGATCCCAGGACCCTGAGATCATGACCTGAGCCAAAGGCAGCGGCTTAATCCACTGAGCCACCCAGGCGCTCCCGAGGCATTTTTCTATCTTCGCCATCTTTCAAGGTAAACTAATGTTTAAAAGGGGGAAAAAAGGGAAGTGTCATGTGGAAAATAAAGCTAATGATATACTAATTGTCAGTTAAACAGTTTGAATTTTTTGGAAGAAAAATATAAGACAACTTGAAGCGTCATTATTTCATGAAAACAGCTATATCTGTAACATTCGCATGAGCTTCACTAAAATATAAATGAATCTTTTTTGCTTTGAGTAGAAAATAAGTTGTAAAAAATTGTCATTTATCAACAATTTAATATGTGAAAAGTAAAGAAACTAGCTTTATCCAAGGTATAATAAGCAAATCAAACTAAGGGTGAAATATCTTTCTTGCATTATCAGAAAAAAAAATTTGTTATACTGATTTTGGGGGGTCTGTCTCTGCATTGTTAATACAAATGTTAATGTAAGACAATTCATAGTTTGTTTTTTTCTTGTCATGAAAGAATATAATTTTTTTTTGCATACTGAAACTTAAAAAGGGATCTTTTATCATAGATGTGATAGCATTTCTCCTCAAATTTCTTACTGGGTATTTCCACTGCTTGTATTCATTTTCCATTAAGTATTTATCAGTCACCTGGTAAATGATGTAGTGTTCTAGGAGTTGTGAGATTCTTTAAGATAGTACTAAAACTTGCTAAGTATGATACATGGTAAATGATTGTGTCTAATTTTTATGACACAGCAGCAGGTGCAAACTAATTCAACTGGGGGCTGGGAGAAAGGTGGTCTTTAAGGATATCCAGTGTGTGTCTCAGGCCAGTCTATATCTACATGGCAAGAGCATGGTCCATGGAATCCTACAGTCTATCTCTTATCTCCACTGTTCTGTCTCCCGTTAAGTCTTCTGTTGAGATTGGGTATTCAGGAAGCATCACTGTTGCTCAAAGACATAATACTTTTCTCTGTCATCCTAGTAAGAAAATAAAGATTTGGCCTGCCACTTTAGGGAGGTGATTTCTCCTTCATTCTACATATTTATACAGACTTTTAATTGGTTGATAAAAAAATAGACAATTCTGAATTTTTAGTTAAATCTTTCACTCATAAATTCTGTCTCAATAGTATCTTGGTATATTTTGTGGGGAAAATTTTAAAACTTGATTCACTTTCTGTTAAATAAGGATGATGTGAATTGACTCTGCTCAAAGGCCTTAATTAATAATTTGGGAAACATTTTATTTTAACAGCCACCTTTATAATGTCCCTTTACATGCAGAGTGCTGTGAATATTACTGTGATTTTAAAAAGTCTTTGGTTTGGGGCACCTGGGTGGCTCAGTCAGTTAAGCGGCTGCCTTTGGTCATGATCTCAGGGTTCTGGGATTGAGCCCCATGTTGGGCTCCCTGCAGGAGTCGGCTTGTCCCTCTCTCCCAGCTCCCATTCGTGTTCTCTCTCTGTCTCTGTCTCTCTCTCAAATAAATAAATATTTTTTAAAAATTTAAAAAAAAAAAATAAAAGGTCTTTGGTTCATACACCCAAAAAGCTAGTAGTCAGGCTAAAGAATCTGACATACATTGTGTGTTACATAAGCAAGTATATGTTAAATGTTTATTAGCTGTGCAGAGTATGATGCCAGCACTGAGAATAAAACAATAACAATAATAATACAGGAAAAGCTCAATGGAAGAAAAAACAATATGGGTAAATTTTCTATCACTGATTAAGTATCAGAGTATATTCCTGCAATGGGAATTCTGTATGACAAATGATTCCCAGGGAGGATAGTGTGACTTGTTCAAATAGTAGTTAGATGTGGGTCATGCATGCAATCATAGGAGGTTCAAAAGAGGGGAAAATGGCTAAAATGTGGCCAAATCAATACCAGCCTTGGGTCTATTTTTAAAAATGCAGAGCTAACACATCTGAGACAGACATGTTGACTATCATATTGTTAAGTGCATGAAGGTTCTGATAAGGCAATGTATCAATACAAGTAACAGTAGATACCATACATTTGAATGATTCCTAGAAAAATTTGGGACCCATTATGCTAAGTAAAAACTCATTTTTTTCTAAAGGGCTGTATAAGCCTGAGGTAGTTCAGAGAACCAAATAAATGCTAGTTGACTAAAACATCAAGTCCTCTATGACTTAAGTTGGTATTTCTATGTCATCTTGAGAGAAAGAGAAATTTGGAAAGTCTTAGTAGATTATAAATATCAAATTACTATCTAAATTCTATTAATTCTTTTTAATAGGGCATTGTTATGTGTTGGAGGGAAAAGATATTTTTCTGAAGTTGAGTTGAGCCTGATGAGCTATTTGCAATGGGCATATGGAATCAGTTATCTCCTTGAAAAACAGATGTTGTATGGGAAGTGTTGAGTCACTACATTGTATACTTAAAACTAATATAACACATATGTTAAGTAAATGGAATTTAAACAAAAACTTAAAAAAGAAAATAGGTAAAACAAAATACTTTAGAAAACGCCATGTCTTAAAATCCATCTCAGTATTCTTAGAAAAGGTGGTAGTTATATTTATAGCTTTCTGATTAGGAGAAGAATCTCTTCTTAGGTGTTCACATATCCGGGATAAAACATAGTGCTTTAGTTTTACAAGTGTTTACATTCTGTTCTCTAATAGTATAAGAGAAAATAACAATATACAAGAAATTTAAATACACTTTATTAATATTTGCATATGTATCTTCTATTTTATATGGAGATTATGAAAGCAATTCCATTTCATACAATAAAGGTTATAATAAGGGGATTATTTTTAAGATTTCAAACTATCTAGAAATTCATACTATTTCATTATGTTTGTAATTGAGATTTTGTTCTAAAAGAATTAAAATGACACCAGCTGTGCATTTATTAATCAATCACCATCAAATCAAATGTATCACCATTAAATGGTAATGTATGTCTGTCACAGGAGCTTTGAATGAGCTTGACCCACGTTTGTATTACAAGAGTATGAGATGTTACAGCTTGTAAAGGTTCTCATTAAATAGTGTGAAAAATACAAATGCAAATAATAAAGTCTAAGGTTTTAATAATTATTATCAAAGGAATACTGTATCAGAATCCTGACTCAAACTCATTTTAGAATGGCAGACTCTAATCAGCATGGAAGGAATTATAAAAACAACATATACTGAAAATCATTAAGCTTCAGTAAAGACACTGTAATACTAATTCTATTTACCTGTAAGTTTTTAATCCCTGTTTACTCTCTTTGATGTAATGTTCAATGTGGATAAATAGAAAATGAAAGGGCTTTAATAGTTAGAAAACCAAGTTTCTAGTCCTAGATTTGCCAGTGGCTAATTTTGTGATGCAAGACAGCTTCACATTCTCCAAGCTTCATATTAGTCATCAGCACTTCATAAGTTTATTCTGATTTGAGATAATATCTGTAAGTAAAGGTTAATAAGAAAGTGTTATAAGATCTTATATCACCATTCAGTTTTCATACTATATACTGATTGTTTCTTATTGTAAACTATTATAAACACTTTGTAGATTATTTAGTAAAGTACAGAAAGACATTTATACCTAACTTTAAAAATTTTCAATGGTGGGGCATGTGGGTGGCTCAGTAGCTTAAGCGTCTGCCATTAACTCAGGTCATGATCTCAGGGTCTTGGGATCAAGTCCCACATTGACTACCTGCTCAGAAGGGAACCGGTTTCTCCCTTTCCCCCTGCTCATGCTCTCTCTCTCTCAAATAAATAAATAAATAAAATCTTTAAAAAAATCAAATAAAATAAATAAAACCAAAAACTATTAAAAATTATCAATGGAAATAATAAAATTAATCATCTCTCCATTTTCTCTCTTTCTTCCATATATAATGAAACATATTGCATGCATTTATATTCCAATATCCCAAGTGCCTATAATAATAATCATGTAATTTAGGTTATGTCTATTATTATAAGACTATCATTCTATAATACATGTTTTCATATATAGCAATTATTTTGACTTGTCCATTGCTTTTTTTAATAATAATATTAGCAATTCAATAGAGACATTATAAACTTCGCATCAGTTTTTGTGGTAGATTCTAAAATGGTCCTTAATGATCCCCACCTCTTGGTATTCATGCCCTTTTGTTCTTCCCACTCCTTGAATGAGGGCTGGCCTTAGTGACTGACTTCTTACTAACAGAATACAGCAAAGGTGAAGGAAGTCATATCTTTGGTTAAGTCATAAAGACTGTGAACTCCATCAAGTTATCAGACCTCACCTGTTATCACGACAGCTTTCACACTTTGATGAAGCAGGCTGCCATGCTTGAAAAGCCACATGGCAGGGAACTGAGGGTAAGTTAACTCCTGCCAACAGGCAATAAGGAACTGAGGCTCTCAGTCTAACACCTCATGAGAAACTAAATTCTGCCAGCAACCACGTAACTTTAGAAATAGGTTGTGTCCATGTGAGTATTGAGATGATGAGAGCCCAGTTGAATTTCTTGACCCATAGGAAGAGCAAAACAATTAATGTATGTTGTTTTAAGTCACTAAGTTTTGGGGCTATTCATTTTGCAACAATAGATAACTACTCTAGTTTTTATACTCCAACTTTGTTTTATTATATTATTTATATGGTGACTTATTCATAATGTTTATACATAGTCTTATGTGACTGAGATTTCCCAGGCCACTACCATTTATTACTCATTAATATCTCATTCAAAAAGAATGCATAAGTTATTCTGATTTGAGATAATATCTGTAAGTAAATGTTAAGAAGAAAGTGCTATAAATCCTATATCACTATTCAGTTTCATACTATATATTGATTGTTTCTTATTGTAAACTATTATAAACACTTTGTAGATTATTTAGTAAAAGTAAAGAAAGCCATTTATACCTAACTTTAAAAATTATCCATGGTGGGGCACCTGGGTGTCTCAGTAGATATGGACCCGCAACTCTATGGTCAAAAAATGGGCAGAAGACATGAACAGACACTTCTCCAAAGAAGACATACAAATGATTAACAGACACATGAAAAAACGTTCATCAACATTAGCCATCAGGGAGATTCAAATCAAAATCACATTGAGATACCACCTTACACCAGATACACCTTACACCACCTTATTCCTTATGCCAAAATCAACAAGACAGTAACAACAAGCCTTGGAAAGGATGTGGAGAAATGTGTTGTTCATAGGAATGCAAGTTGATGAAGACATTTTAGAAAACAGTGTGTAGATTCCTTAAGAAATTAAAAATAGAGCTACCCTATGACCCTGCAATTGCACTACTGGGTATTTACCCCAAAGATACAGATGTAGTGAAAAGAAGGGTCATCTGCACCCCAATGTTCATAGCAGCAATGGCCATAGTCGCCAAACTGTGAAAAGAACAAAGATGCCCTTCAGTGGACGAATGGATAAAGAAGATATGGTCCATATATACAATGGAGTATTATACCTCCATCAGAAAGGATAAATACCCAACTTTTATATCAACATGGATGGGATTGGAAGAGATTATGCTAAGTTAAATAAGTCAAGCAGAGAGGGTCAATTATCATTTCACTTACTTGTGGAGCATAAGGAATAACACAGAGGACACTGGGAGATGGAGAGAAGTGAATTGGGGGAAATTGGAAGGGGAGACAAACCATGAGAGATTGTGGACTCTGAGAAGCAAACTGAGGGTTTTGGAGCGGAGGGGGGTGGGGGGTTGGGTAAGCATGGTGGTGGGTATTAAGGAGGGCACGTACTGCAATGGAGCACTGGGTATGGTGCATAAACAATGAATTTTGGATTACTGAAAAAAAATTAAATTAAATTTAAAAAATGAATATGTTATTTTGAGAGCCCTTGAAAATCTTAATCCATTTTTCACTTGACTACATATATATAAACTTTTTTTTACTATTACAGAGATCTCAGTTTTCAATATAATCCTCAAAATAGATTCTCTACCATTATTTCCTCTTATTTGTTATGAATGTCTAATTTCTTTTTTTTTTTTTTTTTTTTAAAGATTTTATTTATTTATTTGACAGACAGAGATCACAGGCAGGCAGAGAGGCAGGCAGAGAGAGGAAGGGAAGCAGGCTCCCTGCTGAGCAGAGAGCCTGATGTGGGGCTCGATCCCAGGACCCTGGGATCATGACCTGAGCCGAAGGCAGAGGCTTTAACCCGCTGAGCCACCCAGGCGCCCTAATTTCTTTTTTTTTCAGAACTTTTTTAAAAAATTTATTTATTTGACAGACAGAAATCACAAGTAGGCGGAGAGGCAGGCAGAGAGAGAGGAGGAAGCAGGCTCCCTGCTGAGCAGAGAGCCCGATGCAGGGCTGGATCCCAGGACCCTGAGATCATGACCTGAACCGAAGGCTGATGCCTTAAACCACTGAGCCACCCAGCGCCCCATGAATGTCTAATTTCTAATAATTAATGTATTTCCAATTCTGTGTGATATAAACTATTTTTATTTACTTTTGCCACAAAATGGGGTCAGAAAATAAATGGGTATACCTTCCTTAAAATCCTAAATAGTTATTACAGGTTTGTCACAAATTCAGTGTTCAGCTTTCTCCAGCAAATCAAAAAATATGTGGAAAAAACTTCAGAGTCATGTTTAATCTTTAAGACAGTAACATACTGGAATCAGTATGATTTCATCATTTAGGAGGATTATCTGCTAGCCTCCATTCCATCTGAACTCTTTTATGTTGGCAATTTATAGAATGGTTCCCTTTATCTATAAAAATAGTTGTTGAATATGTGGCTTGCCTTTTTGAATTTCAGATTCACATCTTTCTTTTGCTTAGAAAAGTTAGTTTATATTATATATTGGTTTTATTCACAGTTTCGTCCATTGGATTTTCATCTTTTATCTAAAAATTTCTCATATAAAATTTGGATATTTGGATCTCTGCACACTGTTATTTCTCATTTTTTATTCACTTCCTCGTTTTCTTAGCTCTGATGGAATGTACCAAGTTCGACTTTTCCTTTATCAAACTTGTTTCTATAATGTTTAATGTATGATCAAAGTCACTGATGTA
The DNA here is from genome assembly GCF_002288905.1 of Enhydra lutris kenyoni. Lineage (NCBI taxonomy): Eukaryota > Metazoa > Chordata > Mammalia > Carnivora > Mustelidae > Enhydra > Enhydra lutris. The sequence goes on along the minus strand of NW_019154086.1, from coordinate 81,076,009 downwards.
GTTCTATTTCAGCAATTATGATTTTATCCCTCTATATTTTTTCTCTGACAGAAAATTGTTGCCTCTTAGCTTTAAGTTTATGGGCATAATACAATCTTAAGTTTTATTCTAACATAAACTAGAAATTAGTGCAAATCTATGCAGAAAGAAGTAGTTTCTTTCATTCAAGATGAGCTCTGACTTTTAAATTATATTTTCATAAAGCTGATAATAGTTCATTGATTGCTATTTTTTACATGGTACTCTGTATTTGCCTTTTAGCCACTTAAAAGTTAAAAACACATGTATGTCTGAGATGTGTTTTGTCAGGCATTGTCGGCAATGTATAAAACCCATCATGTCCAAATAAAAAAGGACAGATCGAGTTCAGACAGGTCAAAAATTCATATAACCAGTGCATTGATTCTAAATATTTCAATAACATGGAAGGAGTTGGGCTAGGATTAGGGTAGTTGTTTGAAGGACAGAACTTTAGTCAATCTCTACAGTATACTTCCTCTTTAGGTATGTATTTTTCCTTTCTTATTTGGTGGTATCCCACATACTAGAAACAAGTCTAGCAAACAAGCTCTACTCCCTTTTGTGTTAAACTTGTCCAAGAACAACCCACCCACCCCAAAAGTGCCCATAGCTCTGGGAGGAAGTCCAGACTAATGTTTATATAAAAGTTTATAAGATCTGCTTCCCTAGGAGGAGCTCTATTTCCATCCCAGGATGCATAAAACTGGAAAGAGCACTGCTCCCTCCCTAACAACAAGAAAAAAGTAGCTTGAAACATGGAGTCTAGTGAGGGAAGACAAGATGTAGGCATTGGCACATGTGTGACAGAGTGAAAAAGAGATTCTTGGTGACATACCAGCAGCTAAATTTAACAAATTTCTGAAGTCTAAGTGTATATCTAATCTGAGAATACGGAAAACCATAGGAGCCACAGACCATAGGAAGTAGTTCATAATCACTCCTAATGCTCTTCTCCACCAAACTCATTAGCTATTCATAAGAAATGTTGGACACAGGGTGGGAGAAGAGAGAAAGCTCCTGGTGGTGATGAAGTCCTGGAGAAAGTGGGTGGTCCTAAAACTCTTTCCCAGACAATGCGACCTTAAGCAGGTGAGGAAAGGGCAGCTTTATTCTCTCTCCCCAGGGACATACACAGAAGCGCATTGTGGCTTAGGAAAGGGCATGAAGCTGTTTTGGGCTCAGACCAAAAGGTTGTAGGAAAGCAGGTAAGTCTCTCTCTGATAAAATTCCTCAAAGATTCAAAGCACTGTTTGATCATGGGCAGAGTCACCGAAAAAGTGATCTTAAGATGCAGAGACAGATATAGGCTAGGACTGATGTTGAACCAGGATAAGAGAGAACATGCCCCCTACTTCGCCTCACCCAGCATGCATGTATGTGCATGCACACACACACACACACACACACACACACACACACACACCAGCACTAATTAATAAGCAATAGAGTCAACTACTGAGGGAGGGGCGAGAGTATGGGAAGAGATCACATCTGAATGATAGGCACACAGAGTAGATGCAAAGTTGAGGGTGAAGCCAGAGAATTGAGAGACTGTGTGACGAGCAAGCTCCAACCTTGAATATAACTGATTTTTTAAAAAAATATTTTATTTATTTATTTCTGAGCAAGAGAGCACAAGCAGGGGGAGTGGCAGAGGGAGAGCGAGAAGCAGGCTCCCCACCAAGCAGGGAGCCTGATGGGGGGCTCAATCCCAGGACCCCAGGATCATGATCTGAGGAAAAGGCAGATAGTCAACCAACTGAGCCACCCAAATACCTCAACATAATTGATTTTTATCAAAGCTAAAAATAAAATTCATTAGAAAAAGGACAATCTTTTTAAATAATGGTATTAAAACAATTAGATATCTTTATGCAAAATAAATAAATAAACATACATACTTACATAAAACACATATTTCTGCTCTTTGAAAGACATATTAAAAATTGGAAAGATGAGGGGCGCCTGGGCTCAGTCGGTTAAACAACTGCCTTCAGCTCAGGTTATGATCCTAGGGTCCTGGGATCGAGCCCTGCATTGGGCTCCCTGCTTGGTGGGAAGCCTGCTTCTCTCTCTCCCTCTGCTGCTCCCCCTGTTTGTGCTCTCTCTCAACCAAAAAATAAAATCTTAAAAAAAAAATTGAAAAGATGAGCCATCGACTAGGAAAAAAAATTGCAAGCATCTATCTGATAATGGACTTGTATCCTGAATATGTGAAGAGCCCTAAAAATTAGCAAGAAAACACAATCTAATTAAAATAGGCAAAATATTCCTACCAGAGATATGATGGCAAATAGGACACTGATAAAAATCCTCTACATAATTAGTCATTAGGAAAATACAAATGGAAACTACAATGAAATTCCACTATCCCTGTTAGAATGGCCAATAAGACAACAAATACAACACAAAAAAAAAACCATGAAAATTCTAAGTGCGAATAAATAAATGATGTGTAGTAACTAGAACTCTCAAAAAATACTGGCATAAATGCAAAATGGTACAACCATTTTTGGAGAAGAGTTTGACAGCTTATTACCATAATTAAATAGTCACTTACTATAGGGCCAAATAATCTACTCTATGATATTTACCCTAGAGAAATAAAAAATTATTTTCATGCAAAAGCATGCACACGAATGTCTGTAACAGCTATATTCATAATTGCCAAAAATAGAAATAACACAAACATCCTTCAATTAGTTAATGGCTATACCAACTGTGATATATTTATACAATAGAATACTATTCTACAGTAAGAAAGCATGAATTATTAACATAAAGAATAATGTAAATAATTCTCCAATACATTTATGCTAAGTAAAAGAAGCTGATAAAAGACTACAGCCAGAATGATTATCTGTATACACCATTTTAGAAAAGCAAACAAATTAGTGGTTGCCAAGGTTTGGGAGAAAGGGGAGTGCTCGGTTGCAGAGGGGGCAAAAGGGAATTTTTTCCCTTAATGGGAACACTCTGTGCAATTTTGGTTTCATGAATTTATACATTTGTCAAAATTCATAGAACCATCTATCTAAAAAGGTAAATTTTCTGTATGTCAATGATATATTAATAATCTGACTTAAAAATGTTAAAGGTAAGCACGTTTGGATCTTTGTAAAAGTTAAGTGAAGGACAACATTTCAGGCATTCCTATTACTACTAAATGTAAAATATAATTATAAAATATGATAAATCACATAGTAATGAAATGTTAAATCCTACAAGTTGGAATCAAGATTACATAAATTTTTCTTAAAGTGGAAATCTCAGGTTTTTATAGTCTACAAGTAGAGTCACAGGGATCTCATGCTTGTGGAATACAAAACGTGACAACAAATGATGGTGTATTTAATAGAAATTAGCCGTTTACATTCCATTAATATTCAGTGAAAGAAAAAGACATGCCAACTCTTCCATAGTAAATTTTAACAATTATTTTTTTCGTAAAATGACAGTGAAAATATAAAGCGTAAGTTATAGATTTGACCACATCTGGTTCACTCTGAATTAAAAATGTCACTGTATAGATTATATCATTCAGTGATCAGTGACTACATATGGTTCATAGATTCCTTCTCACACAGGGTTAGATGACTCTTTTTCATTTGAAAACTAGGCTAAGATTAACTTTAGTGGAACAATTAATGTTAAATATAAATGCAAATCTTGTTAAGAAAGGAACCTAGCCCAAATACCTAAAATTAGCAATTCATTTGCTGTTTTTATTTAAATAACTACTGAGTTTCTTTTTTAAAATGTGAAGTAATTTTTTCATGAATTTTACTTAGATTCTAATGGTCCTACCTCTGTTAAGCATCTGTTAAAAAGTCCAATACTAATTCTGAGTATATTTTATGTCTTTGGGCAAGAAGGCTTGCTGCTTTTGCATAATGATAATAGTGTTTAAAGATACATTATAAAATCCTGTAGAATAATCCTGCCGCAAATCCCATTTTATTTTTCTAACACATTCAGTGGAAAATAATAACAAAGCAAGAATGCAAACCCAGGGGCGCCTGGGTGGCTCAGTGGGTTAAGCCTCTGTCTTCAGCTCAGGTCGTGATCTCGGGGTCCTGGGATCGAGCCCCACATCGGGCTCTCTGCTTAGCAGGGAGCCTGCTTCTCCCTCTCTCTCTGCCTGCTGCTCTGCCTACTTGTGATCTCTCTGTCAAATAAATAAATAAATTAAAAAAAAAAAAAAAGAATGCAAACCCAGTCATCTAAGCAATTGTTTCTTTGGAATATTCTGTTGTTCTATTTTATCTTTTCCTGAGGGAAAGGATAGTTTATATAAGTGTGGCTAGAAAATCTTTGGATTACCTTAATATTTCCCCATAGTACTGTGAAATAAAGTAGATAAGAATAAAATGACTTTTCTAGTGCATAGTAGTCTGCTGTGCTATTTCTTTGGATCACTATTTTCAGCATTATGGAGAAAGTTATATTTTAGCTTGACATATGAGATACTAATGGATCATTTAACATTAACAACATCTGGTATAGTTGTCTTAAAAAATCAATCAATTTTGTATATCAAGAGAACTTCTAATCAAGGAACTTAGAAATAGGAGATATAAGTTCTATTTCATTCAACCTACTATTTATGCAATACTGGACGTGCAATATAGCCTCTTGCAAGTCTTTATATCTTCATTTCAAGGCAAAGTTAATAGAATAGATAATGTTAGTAGTGATGAATAATTTTTATAATACATTTTTTTTAAAGATCTTATTTATTTCATTGACAGAGAGAATGAGACCACAAGTAGGCAGAGCAGCTGGCAGAGAGAGAAGGAGAAGCGGGCTCCCCGCTGAGCAGAGAGCCTAATGCAGGGCTCCATCCCAGGATCTTGGGATCATGACCTGAGCCAAAGGCAGATGCTTAAGGACTGAGTCACGCAGACACCCCCTGGAGGGTACATTTGAGTAAAGAGGAAATCAGTTTGGAGAAGGCACTGGAAGAAACATCAAGGACTAAAATTGAAGCTCTATCCTTTTTTTTTCTTCCTGCCTTCATCTGAAAAATTTGACACCTAATTCACTTCCCTTGATAATCTAACTGCAGAATGTGTAATCAGTGAAATTTCTACTAACATTGACCACCACTACTTGGGATATACTTATCAGAGTTTAGATTTTATGAAGTAGGTAAAGTCTCACCAGTAATCAGAATATGATATATAATCATATATTTACAGAGTGGTATGAAAGTATGTGTAAATATGCCTTTGCTGGGAGTGTTTGCATTTTATGTCTTATAACTTTTTAAAGAATGAAAAGATTGTTGCTCAATTAAAAACATTGGACATGAGTGCACAGAATGGAGAGGATTTAGTGAGCTAAGAGAAAATCTCAGAGATTTTAAATTTATGCTATGCAAGCTGTCTGTGCTCTACCTATGCCAATCACATTTATTTTCATTGGCACATTTCTTGAATTCAGGTTAAAATATTTTCTATAACTGTTTAAAACAACATCAGTCAGAATTCTATATAAATTATTTATCACCCTTCCCCCACCCATCACCCAAGAAGAACTCGCCTGAATTTTGTGTAACATCTTCCATTTGAAAGGACATTTACAGAAAAATATGTACATGCCATAAATTTCAGCAAACACCAAGGAACAATTTGCCTTCATAATTTAGTGTGCAGGCTAAGTAAAAAACAGAACCTCTGGAGAATTATTGTTCCCTGCAGTCGTAATGTGCCTTGTTTCACTGCTCATAAAACAATATGAAAAGTGGCACTGTGATGGATTCAGTAGTTATACCAGATGCCAGGATCTTTTCATGAAAATATCTTTCCTGAAATATTTAACAAAACAGGTAGCTCATCATGAGCTGGTGGATATGCAAGTCTAAAACATTAGCCGAATACTTGAAAAGGCCCTAAAGGATCATAAGAGGAGAGTAAGTTGTCAGCATTATTCCAATAATTGAATGCTCACAAAGTTAGATGGTGGCTCTTGTAGGTTCCTAGTGCCTGATTCATAATCACATAAACACACCCTATAAAGGATATGTGCCCACAATTTTATTTGATCTGGATGCTGATATGTCATCTGTGCCAAATATTCTAGGGTGCCTTAGAAGATACCACTCTGGAATAATAGTAACATTTTCTTAACTAATATGATATTTGAAAAAGAGAGATCCCTGTTTCCAGAGCTATTACAATGGTTAAGAAGACAATAATAAGGCACTGCATACACCATAAACAGTAAAATAGATATTTACTAAAAACAGATTAATTTTTCTGTGCTGGAGAAACATAGACATGCTATCTCGGGTGTGTAAGGCTCTTGGCCATTCTTTCATGAGATGATCATGGAAGTGTTAAGTTCAGTCAAGAAGAAAACTTAAACTGCAACTTGGAGAACATAGCATCACAAAACTTGGGCTAGTCGATCCCTAAGAGATAATTAATGACACAACAGGAAGAATGGCATATTTCTAAACTATTTCTACCCTGTTTTATCAGGATAAATAGAGCATATTTGCTACTTTACAATAACTTTAATGGACATTGAGGAAACTGTTTCTGTCTATAACACAAGGCCAAAAACCAAAATGAGAAAGGAAAAAATGTAATAATGTCCTGTCAATCACTTTCGGTATAAAAAGAACTGCTGAGTCACTCTTAGGGAAACGATGACTCTATCTTATACATGAAGTTTGTCAATGAACTTTAGATTACTTGTCCCTTCTAAGACAGTAGGAGGGGATCCTTCATTGTTCAGAGTTTTAAAATTTTTGGAAAAAAAAAAAAACTCCCTCTTCTAATAACCTGAGATTATAAATTAATACATTCCTGAGCAAAAAATAAATTGGTCTTTGTTGAAAAATGACTATGACTGATGTTTGTCCATTGTCCCTTAATATCTGTCTGGCTCTTCATGAAAAAAAAATCATTTATGGCTTATCAAGAAGTGAATATCTAAACTGGACTACTTTTTTCTACACTATACACAAAAAATAAAGACAAAATGGATTAAAGAACTAAATGTGAGACCATAAAACTAAACGTGAAACCATAAAGCTCTATAAGAAAACAAAGACAATAGTCTCTTGGATATCAGTCTTAGCTGTATAGTTACGGATATGTCTCCACAAGTAAGAGGAACAAAAGCAAAATAAACTACTGGGACCATACTAGAATAAAATACTTTTGCACAGGAAAAAAAAAAAATCATCAACAAAACTGAGTGGGAGAAGACATTTGTAAATGATTCATATGATAAGAGTTAATACCCCAAATATACAAAGAACTTACACAGAATTTACACAATGCAACACCAAAAGTAATAATAATAATAATCCGATTAAAATGGGCTGGGAACCTGAACAAACATTTTTCCAAAGAAGACATATAGACAAATGAAAAGATGCTCACTATCAGTCATCAGGGAAACACAACTCAAAACCACGAGATCCCTTCACACTAGTCAGAATGTCTAAAATAAAAAAGACAAGAAATAATAGTGTTGGATGTTGAGAAAGGGAGATCCTTATATACTTTTGGTGGGAATGCTCATGGGTAGAGCCACTGTGAACAATATGCAGGTTCCTCAAAAAAATAAAAATATCACATAATCCAGTAATTCTACTACTATTGGGTATTTGTCCAGAGAAAATGAAATGCTAATTCAAAAAGATGTATGGACCCCTATGTTTGTTGAATCATTATTTATAATAGCCAAGATATGAAAACAGCCCAAGTGTCCATGGATATATGAATAAAGATGTGGCATATATACAATGAAATACTGCTGTCCTAAAAATGAGATCTTGCTATTTGTGACATGGATGGACCTAGAAGATACAATGCTAAGTGAAATAAGTCAGAGAGAAAATATATATATATATACCATGTGATTTTACTTTTATGTAGAATTTAAGAAAAAAAAACAATCAAACAAACAAATAAATTCATAAATAAAGAAAACTAGTGGTTGCCAGAGGGGAAGGAGATAGGGGAATAGGTAAAATAGGTGAAGAAAATTAAGAGACATAAAATTCCAGTTATTTTTTTTTTAAGTGACTCTCTTATCTCTAGCCAACAAGACTTTTAAATAGTGTCTTAGTCATTTACAGATAATTAAAAGCACTTCTTCATATCATAGTATTATAGTCCTTTAGGTATTGTTCTGGCAATTATACATTATTTGAACTAAACCAATCCTGATATTTTAAAATTTAACGATTTTTTTTAAATTCAAATGAGCCTACAGTTTAGAAAGATTCTATGTTCCTTTAATTCTGATATGATCATGATTTCTTGTTCATGGATTTGGGAAATTCCTTCTTTAAGATTGCCCTTTTTACTGAAGTTTCTTATGGACCTACTAAGAAATCATTAAATATTTTTATTTTTCTAATATGAATAAGAAGTCCTAATGAGCATGATAACTTAATCTAGATGAACCTCAGGAAAATATAATAAATAGGTCTAATAATGTGGGTAGTCCTGTGCAGCTGTGTATAATATGCAATCTAAGTTACTGAGTTTGCCTTGATTTGCTCTTTGATGCCATTTTAATCCCAGTACATGAGACTATATGTTTTAGTTATACAAGCGGTTGTTACAGTAACATGACTTCCAGATTTTATGGAAGTCACTTACTTCTCTTTAGAATATTAATTTGTTTCTTGGTCTATTGAGATTGATCATGATGAAAACATTAAGGATTATTAACAGCTACAAATAATATATCTGTTTCTCCTAATAAATTTACTATAAGCAAGTGGTCAATTATTATAATAACTGAAATAAATTATGAGATAAACTATTTACTGGTGCCCTAAAAGCTGAGAGGCTAATGCAAGAGTAAGAAGAGTGAGATTTATAATATACATATTTGGGTTGGCAATAAGTATATCATGATAATTTATGAGATGATTGCTAATTAAAAGCATGGTTATTATTTCTGATGTCCTTTTGTATTTGGGTACTTCAGAGGGTTGATTTAGGAGATTGTAAAACAAATACTTCATTTTACTTTCCTTTTCCTTCACTTTTCCTCTAACATTTTGACATTAATTCTACTAATCCAGAAAATTTTTTTAAAAATCTAAGTAATTTTCTAAGTATTTTTTCTAAAACATATTACTTATTAAATCAAAAATTCTAGTGTTATTTAAAGTAACATGAGGACTGATAAATTTTGTTTTTAGAATATAAAAGCCTTCATGAATTTTTCCGATAAATGCATTTAATTTAGACCAAATTATACTTAAAACTGTTTATTAGAAAGTCATATTTGTTGACTTTCATATGATTCCTCCATTAATAGAGCAAAGAACTGTAAATTAACATAAGTGCTGTATTAGTGTCTCATCTCTATCACCAGCAACATTTGGAGCCTTGAGCATGTCACCTACCATCTCTTACTCATTTCCATTTATAAATTATACTGGAATAATTCTAAGTGTCCTACATATTTTTAAGGGAAAAAATACTCTCCAAGGTTCTTCTATGATGTTGGCAGGAACAGAAAGAGTGTGAGAGATTGCTAAATTTCAAAATGTGTGGAAGAGAACAGATTTACCCTCCCTCCTGAAATAACTAATAACTACAAAATATAACTGTATGCAGATGTGGGACATTAGGCAGTAAAGGACAGTAATCTGACAAGAGGAGAAGCAATCAAGGGGAGCACTAAAATTCCCACTCTTCACTGTCTCTTTAGTCTTCAACTGTCACAAAAGGACAGGGAAACCTGGAGGGAACTTGGCAATGTCCTTGAGCTGAGGAAATGGAGTTGGCTGTCTGGGAAGTCCCAGCTGGTTGGAGTTTGCATGGGATGATACTCAAGAAGAGAGAGCTGCACAGAGATCTGCAATGCTCAGATGAATAGCCATTTGTGCATGCATGTGAGGAAATTATACCAGGTCATGGAGAGAAACCCATGAAAGAAGAGAGCACAATCCCAATTTTCACAAAGGCTAGTAATCCCACCGGTGATCCCACTAGTAAAAAAGGAGAAAAACTTCATAATTTACAGAGCATCGAGTATTCAGAATGTTATTGCCTCAGTAGCTGGGAAAATGAAGCCCTGACCAAGGCTGCTCTGGTCCTGCCTAACAACACTTATTTGCAAGCCTCTGAGAGTCATATCATTTCCAAGTAACTTACCATGCCCCTGTTAAGCTTAAAAATATTTAAAATAATACAGAATTATCCCACACAAACAAGGTAAAATTCATGATACCTGTCATTCAACAACAACAAAAAAAAGGTATTAGAAGAAACAGAAAAATATTACCTATAATGGGGAGAAAAAAATTAATCAATAGAAACAGACACAGAAAGGAATCAACTAATAGAATTAGTAGGCAAGAACATTAAGAATTCTAAAAGCAAATTAAAATGTTCTAAAACAGTGAAAGGATTCCATATGTTGAAGAAAGCATAAAAACACTTGAGCATGTCCAGTAGAAACATGGAAGATATAAAAATGACTGAAATCAAACTTTTGATGATGAAAACTATCAAAAAAGATCTACCACAAAAATGAACAAAAACTCATTCTCTGACAAAAGTGCTACCCTGATAACAAAGCCAGAGAAAGAAATCTCAAGAAAATTAAAATACCAATCTCTCATGAACATAAATGCAAAATTATCAGTAAAATACTAGCAAACTAAATCCAGTAAAACACAAATAAACATATATACTATGTTCAATTGACTGGAATTAAAAACAAGTTAGTCAGGGTCAGAGACTACAACATCAATATTGATAATTGTATTTCTCTATAATAGTAGTAAACAATATGAAAATAAAATTTTTAAAAATAATTCCATTAATGATAAAACCAAAAAGAACAAACAAGGGGGAATATATTTAACAAAAGACATGAAATCATTTACAATAGAAACTACAGAATACCACTAAGATAGATTTTCGAGAAAACCTAAGTAACTGAAGCCGCATTGAATTTCTATGGGTTAGAAGATAGATTTCAGTTAAGATACATGATAGACAAAAAGCATATAATGTCCAACAACATTAGTCATTAGGAAAATGTAAATCACAGCTAAAATGAAATGTTACATGGCACCCATGAGAATGACTACTATGAAAAGAAAGAAAGGCAATAACAAGTGCCAATGAGAATGTGGACAAATCAGAAGCTTCATACATTGCTGTTAGATATGTAAAATATTTTAGTTACTTCAGAAAATGATTTGGCAGTTTTAAAATGTTTAAAATATATTTATCATTATATATATGTGTATAAAATATATGTTTATTTATTTAATTTATCATATGGTCAAGCAAGTCCACATTCAGGTATTTTTTCAAAAAATATGAAAACAAATATCCACATAAATAGTTGTGTGTGAATGTTTGCAGCAAAATTATTCATAGTAGACAAAATGTAGAAATAATCCAATGTTTATTTTTTACGATTACATTTATTTATGAGAGAGAAAGAGCACAGGAGAGGGACAAGCAGACCCCTGCTGAGCAGGGAGCATGATCGGGGCTGGATCCCAGAACCCTCGGATCTTGACCGGAGCCAAAGGCAGACACTTAACCAACTGAGACACCCAACTGGATTACTCCTCTATCCAATGTTTTTATTTTATTTATTTTTTTTAAAGATTTTATTTATTTATTTGACAGACAGAAATCACAAGTAGGCAGAGAGGCAGGCAGAGAGAGAGGAGGAAGCAGGCTCCCCGCTGAGCAGAGAGCCCGATGCGGGGCTCGATCCCAGAACGCTGGGATCATGACCTGAGCCGAAGGCAGAGGCTTTAACCCACTGAGCCACGCAGGCACCCCGATCCAATGTTTTTAAACTGATAAATAGATAAACAAAATATGATATATTTATACAATGGAATATGAATAAGCAATACAAGAGAAGCACTGTATGTATATCTTTTTCTTTTTTTCAAATTCTTACATTCTGGTTAGTTAACATATAGTATTATGTTGGTTTCAGGAATAGAATTTAGTGATTCATCACTTACATATAATACCCAGGACTCAACACAAGTGCTTTCCTTAATACCCATCATCCATTTAGTCCATCCCCTGCCCACCTCCCCTCCATCAGCCCTCAGTTTGTTCTCTATAGTTATGACTCTCTTATGTTTTAGCAACAAATGTATCTTTTTTTTTTTAAGATTTTATTTTTTCATTTGACAGACAGAGATCACAAGGAGGCGGAGAGGCAGGCAGAGAGAGGGAGAAGAGGAAGCAGGCTCCTTGCTGAGCAGAGAGCTCGATGTGGTGCTTGATCCCAAGACCCTGGGATCATGACCTGAGCCGAAGGCAGAGGCTTAACCCACTGAGCCACCCAGGCGCCCCTGGCAGCAAATATATCTTAAGACCTCCAGTGAACCTCCAGCCACAGCTTAATCATTCTGTCTAACCATCGGGTCATCACAGTGTTGTTGAAATAATGAATTAATGTGATTTTTATGGAATATCCAAGAGTCCAGATCTCTGGATTATATGAGGACACAGGAAAAGACAGTTAACACATTCCCAAGGCAAAACTGTAAATTAATATTATTGTCCTTCCCAGGTGAATAAGAACTGTTTCCGATCCCTTGTTTTAATTGGAATGGAAAATAACATATCTGCTGAATCAATGTCAAACTCCAAAAGTTAATCAAAGGCCTTAATAATCAGCTCTAGCAAAGAGACCACATTTGCACATCAGCTGTGAGTGGAGCAACTATATATATAAATTTATGGTAGGCTACCATAATTCTCCAGAATCCAACTTGTTTCCTGGTAAGTGCCACCAATTGGCCCTACCCCATTGGCTATACAATACTGTTTTTATTTATTAACTTGCAGTGGTGCATGATATTTTCAGATTTTCTATTGTCCTTTTTTACTATGATAACTCATAATAAAGGCCAGTGTGGAGCCTCCTTCCCATGCCAAAAATATTATTTCAAATTATCCACTCATAGACAGAATAGAGACTACTGGATAAGCTTGCAGAAACTGTGAACCCACTGTGAGCCAAATGTTTGCCAGGATCCTGTTAATTACTTCACCTCTATAAGCCCCTACTTTAACAGTTAGACCAAGATTCTTTGGGTTTCAGTATTAATTTAGTAGTGCTAGAAATGCTTGGGCCCTAGAAATAACCCTTTTCACCATTAGCTAATCTCAATAAATAGTTATAAATTCCTTCTGAGAAACTCTGGGAATCATCTTGGTATATATTCACCACAGTGTTGCAGGAGGCTTTCTCCTAGGGACTTGACCGGCATTTTAGGCAGTGGATTCTGAGTCCAAAATTGGATCATATTTGAGAACTAGTAAGGGATTATGGGGAAGCAATTTCCCATGGATCTCCCATTTTTACACAATCTTGTAAACAAAAGTACTGATTGTTCTTTCTATTGGCCTAACTTTTCAAAGGTATTTCTATAGAAAACAGCCTTTAAAGATAAAGGTATCTTATTCTTCCAAAGCAAAGGGTAGATCTGTTTGGTACCCATCATTTAAAAAAAAAAATTAGATTTCCTAAACTCAGAGTTCCTTGTCTATAACACACCTTGTATGTATCACCTGGCTTTCTTGCTGTTATCCTATGCAAATTGGGACTTGAATAACTGCCCCCAAATTCCTTTTTTTTTTTTTTAAGATTTTATTTATTTATTTGACAAACAGAGATGACAAGTAGGCAAAGAAGCGGGCAGAGGCGGAGGGGTGGGTGCAGGGAGGGGAGGGAAGCAGGCTCCCTGCTGAGCAGAGAGCCCGATACAGGGCTCAATCCCAGGACCCTGAGACCATGACCTGAGCCTAAGGTAGATGCCCAACCCACTGAGCCACCCTGGCGCCCCGCCCTCCCCCCAAATTCTGATACTCTGGCTACCACTGTGTGTGTGAGTAATAAATGATCCTTCTTCATCTTTGACCCAAAAGTCTTGTGTCTTCTATCAGCTTCTAAAGGACTGCGGAAGGCTAAGTTGTTAGCTTGCAAGTAGGGTGAAATATCTTATCCATCACAGTTCTTAAGATGATAATCTGATTATTGGGACTACTACTCTCAGTCCCTTACTCTTCCATTATTCCTTCTTAAAATTTTATTTATTTATTTATTTTGGTTATAGAAATTAAACAGAACATTTGTTGGCTGTCTATCCAAGACACACAGCACACATCTGGAATGATTTGAAAATAAGAGGTAAGGCACAGATTTGATCTTAGTTCACCAATTTCTTCACTTGTAAATTATAGAAAATATTAATTTCCTCCTCATAAAGGTCTTGTATGTTTTAAGTAATATACTATATGTAAAATACTGAGACCAGGATGTGACATTTATGAAGGGCTCAATATACTATTATCATCACTAATATAAAAATGGAAAGCAGTAAGTTATTTGAGAAAATTCTTTCAAAACAATCCTAACCAGCTCTAACTGTGGGATAATTAAAAGAACAAAATATTTCATGTCATGTATAAATTACTCAGCACATTAAGGTTGGTCAATAACTATTGATATTCCCTTTCTTATATATGTACATGTTAAAAACATAAAGAAGAACTTGAGGCCCTATCTTTAGGGCAAAAACAAGATGACCTTCTTAAAGTTTCCAAGATTAAATAAGATGTAACAATTTTTATTCTTATTATTTTGACTATCATTAGAAAAAAGATTAATGAAAATTTTTATTTAAGTCCAACTGGCATATGATTTTATGGACAATGTATAACAGAGCTATAATTCTGAGATTGAACATTATTTAATATAATTAAATATCTTACCAACTTTGCTAATACAAGTGTGACTAGGTATATGTTTGACTTTGTAGGAAATTGACTTTAGTTTTAGTTCTGTCATCATTCAAAGGTAAACTGCATTCTTCATATATTAATATATTAGTGCTTCCATAAGAATAATGTATTAGATTTAAAAAGGGAGTGAAAAAAAAGCAAATAGACATATTAACTAATAAGACATTCAGTGCATTCTTCCATCTAAGTTTTTGTTCCTCAACATTATTGATTTTGGCCCGGAGATAAACCCAGTCACTGTGAGTGATAAACTATCACCAAGTCCCATTGACTTTTTTCTCTTTTTGCTGTAGTTTTTGTCAGGTCAATGAATTATCCTTGGCTTATACTTTGTTCTCTAAGGCATAAATCAAGATTAAAAAAAATGTTGGATCCTCACAAGTTTAGATGGTTAAAGCTAAATATAGTCTAAAAATAATTATCTAAGCTTGTTTATTTGATATGCCTTGCTCTGAGTGATAGAATGCCAAAATAATAGCTATTTACTAATGATCAAAAGTGGTTTATTTTCATAAATTTTGAATTTGTCAGTGAATAGAAAGAAAAGGTTTGATTTTGTTTTCTTTATGCACTTTAACTTATATCGTCATAACTACTGATACAGTTTCTGTAACTGCAATTAGTGATGATTAAACCACATAATCACAATGGTATATCATTAGTAATCACAAACTGGTATTAAGTGCTTAGCTTTACAGATGCTATATTAAGTAGTGCATGTGTTCTATCATCAATCTATTTATTTATCTATCTTCATCATCATCTATCTATTCATCTACCTACCTAAAATCATTACATCTAAATCTAAGAAGTAGTTACTACTATTATCATTATTTCATAAAGATGAAAACCAAGGCATAAGAATTATGCTTAAGTGAGCTTGTTCAGGTTAACAAATCTAGTATGTGATGAGATAAAAATGAATCCACTTTACGATCTCTCTGATATGAGGAATTTGAGAGGCAGGGCGGGAGGTCATGGTGGGGTAGGGAAGGAAAAAAAATGAAACAAGATGGGATCAGGAGGGAGACAAACCACAAGAGACTCTTAATCTCACAAAAGAAACTGAGGGTTGCTGTGGTGGGGGGTGAGGATTAGGGATACAGTGGCAGGGTTATGGACATTGGGGAGGGTATGTGCTATGGTGAGTGCTACGAAATGTGTAAGCCTGATGATTCACAGGCCTGTACCCCTGGGGCAAATAATATATTATATGTTAATAAAAAAAATAATCCCCTTTAATGTATTAGAGCCATATACAATGGTAATTAAATATTCTATTGAGAATTTTTAAAGTACTGATATTCAGGTTAGGCTTTCTCAGATTAGCATTCTAGTAAAAAAACACAAAGTTAAATATAAATATAAAATAATATATAAAATATATAAATAAGCATAAAAACAAAATAGGAAGTAATTTTAATCCCAAACCAAGGGTATGTTATTTTGAGGCACTTAAATTGATACTTCTAAGAAACAGATACTGTGGTGACTTAAGAGTCACTGGAGAATACGTATAGGATTTAACTGCGTGTAAGGCTACATTTTCACCCTTTCTCTCACACAATAATTGCTTAAAGGACTGTACTCCTTGTTTTCTTGCTGGGTATCAGTTAGGAGCCATTCTTAGGCTCCATATGCCATTCTCATCCTTCCCATATGGTTTCCTTTATTTTCAAAGCCAAATATAGAGCATATAACTCATTCTCATTCATATCAAATCCTCTCAGGGGCACCTGGCTGGTTCAGTAGGTACAGTGTGCAACTCTTGATTTCAAAGTTGTGGGTTCAAACCCCATGTGAGGTATAGAAATTACTTAGAAATAAAATCTTTAAAAAAAATCCTTTCACATTTCTAATTTCTTTAAGGGTTAACCTGATTAGTCCAGTCTCATCAATGATTCTCACATTCTCTCTCTCTCTTTCTCAGAATCAACTATTTCATATAACCGTAACCTAACAGGAGTTATCATGAGTTATCATGAATATAATTTAATTTCCAAGTTTAGGCCTACACTCAAGGGAGTTATGGAGATTATATAGTGCTTATCACCAACAGGCACAAATATTAGAGACCAACTTAGAATTTGTGTCTACCATAAAATTAATTTTCTTGGTATTTAATCAATGTATAAATGTTATAAACAATGATTTATAGATCTGGTTATCAAAAACAATTAATAAAAATGTTGTATTACAGGCAGTGGAATGTTAAAGTAATAAATAAGAAATGCTATTTTTACAGATATATAATTTATACAGAGATTGTTAAAGTCTTAGGTAGAGGACAAGTTGAACATAAATTACACCACTCTCAGTTACTTATAAAAGAGTCTCAAATAAGTGTAATTTGTAGTTAAGGGTATTTGTGTATGCATTTCATTTTCTCATTGGATGAGTACTTACAGATATTTAATTAACATTCAAGAGATGACCAGTTTGCTTAATAATTACCTGAAATTTAGATGAAATTTAATTTTATAATTACATTATAAGTTATATATTAAATCAAGAATGGTGAAATATTGCCTGTGTATTAAGCATGGAAGTAGGATAATGCTTTTGAGTCATTTAGTCATGTGAGTAGCACATAATATAAGTTTATTTTATAAAAAACTTTTATCATCTATTAAATTGAGAGGGAACCTGATACCTGCAACCCTTGGCAATTACTTTAGGTAGGTCAGAAAAAATATCCAGAAAGGGAATGCCAAGCATTTTGCCCTGACTTTACCATTTACTGGTGATATGGCCCTAGGCAAGGTCCTGAAAGATTTCCTTTCAATTTTCTTTTTAAGGTGTCCTAAGCTGATACTTACTGCTCCTTCTTACATGGTTTGTCTTAAGGAAAAAAAAAAAAAAAAAAGTACACACAACACACAAGCCTTTCATTTGGCTAACTAGCTAAAAACCATTTTTCCTACTTCCATTTTTAAAGATAAAGGGAACCATGTAGGAAGGAGCATACCCTTCTCATTCCCCTCAATCCTTCACCTCCAACCTCTACCATAAGAACATTTTGACTAAACCTCTTACCCCCATTTATCCTGTACACTGCAAGAGGTCTTGGTCAAGGTCACTCCTCATCTCCCACTCTACTCCCCACATTGCTGTGGGTATTGCCCATTCTGATCTGATCTCTCAGGCCTTCTGAGTTTCTTAAACTCTACACATGGCTCTGAAACCCAAGGATTCAACAGACTCCCCTCTTTCCTCAAACTCTTGCTAAATATTCTCATTGTCTTTCTTGCTCCAAATTAAAACTGGCTTTCCTTGTGGACACTGCTTCCCTTGTCTCCTGAAGTATTGGATTTATTTTCCCTCATACCTTTGGAAACATTAGATCCTCAGTTGTGTTCTTTCTCACTGTAGCTTCCAGATTTTGTTTCCCCTTCCTTCCCTAAATTTCCCTAGATTCGAATCACATGTAGATTCTCTTTTAATCTTCCTGGTTATAATTTACTATTCACCTCTAACTCAATGTTTTCTTTTGTATACTTTGTTTTCTGCAAAATTGTTTCTTTTTCCAACACAACTCCTATTTTGATTCTTGGTGTTCACATTTTAGTGTTTAATAACATTCCATAGAACTTCCAAGAAAATTTTACATTAGAAATAGAGGGTCTCTCTCTAGAAACTATTTGTTGTTGGGTTTTTGTAAACAAATAAGTAAATAAATAAATACACACTGTTTCTGTTTTTTATAAGAAAATTTTGTCTATTCATATTTAGTATAATAAACAGTATATTTGATTGTATGCCTCTCAGCTCAAATTCATCCTTTTATAATTTTCTTTGTGATCTTAGACATGGGTTTCTGAAAACTGTACAGGCATACCTCAAATATATTGCAGGTTTCATTCCAGACCATTACAATAAAACAAAAACCATAATAAAGCCAGTAAAACAATTTGGAGGGGTTTCCCAGTACACATAAAAGTTATTTTTACACCACAGTGCAGGCTACTAAGTGTCCAATAGCATTATGTCTACAAAAAGAATGCACATACCAAAATTTAAAAATAATTTATTGCTAAAAATGCTATCATCTGAGCTTTCAGTGAATCAAAATATTTTAGCTTGTGGAAGGTCTTGCTTCATCGTTGTGGCTGCTGACTAATCAGGGTGATGGTTGCTGAAGGTTGGGGTGTCTGTGGCAATTTCTTAAAATAAGACAGTAATAAAGTTTGTTGCACACTTGAGTCTTTCACAAATGACTTCTCTGAAGCACGTGATGCTGTTTGATAGTATTTTACTCACAGTAGAACTTCTTTCAAAATTATGGTCAATCCTCTAATACCCTGCTTCTGCTTTATAAACTAATTATGTAATATTTTAGATCCTTTGTATTATTTCAACAATCTTCATAGCGTCTTCTCCTGGAGCAGATTCCTTCTCAAGAAGACACTTTCTTTACTCATCCATAAGAAGCCAACTCATCTGTTCCAGTTTTACCATGAAAATATAGCAATGCCATCACATCTTCAGGCTTTACTTGTAATTCTAGTTCTCCTGCTCTTCCCACCACAAATGCAGTTACTTTCTCCACTGATGTCGTGAATCCCTCAAAGTCATGCATGAGGGTGGTAAGCAACTCAACCAAACTTCTGTTAATGAATCATGAATGTTCTTTTTTTTTTTTTTTAAGATTTTATTTATTTATTTGTCAGAGAGAGAGGGAGAGAGAGAGAGCACATGCAGACAGAATGGCAGGCAGAGGCAGAGGGAGAAGCAGGCTCCCTGCCAAGCAAGGAGCCCGATGTGGGACTCGATCCCAGGACGCTGGGATCACGACCCGAGCTGAAGGCAGCCGCTTAACCAACTGAGCCACCCAGGCGTCCCTGAATCATGAATGTTCTTAATGGTATCTAGATCAGTGTATTCTTTCCTGAAGGCTTTCAATTTGCTTTGTCCAGATCCATCACAGGAAATCACTATCTGGGCAGCTATAGGCTTATGAAATGCATTTATTTCTTCAATCATAAGAACTGAAAGTTGAACTTACTCCTTGATCCATAGGCTGCTGTTAGCCAGCCTGAAAACAACATTTAGCTCACTATATGTCTCCATAAGAGCTCTTGGGTGACCAGGTACATCTTCAAGGAGCAGTCATATTTTGAAAGGAATCTTTTTCTTTTTCCTTTCTCTCTCTCTCTCTCTCTCTCTCTCTCTCTCTCTCTTTTTTTTTTTTTTTTTTTTTGTCTGAGCAGTGAGCAGTAGTTCTCAATAGTGGGCTTATGATATTCAGTAAACCATGTTGGGCGCAGATATGCTGTCAACCAGTCTTTGTTGTTCCATTTCTGAAGCATAGGCAGAATAAATTGAGCTTATTTCTTAAGGGCCTTTGTATCTTCAGAATGGTAAATAAGCAGTGGCTTATTAGTCACTGGCTGCATTAGCCCCTAACAAGAGTGTCAGCCTGTCCTTTGAAGCCAGGCACTAACTTCTTTTTCCATTATAAGGCTATTTCATCTACATTGAACTGTTGTTTGGATTAACTAGATCTAGATAACGTGTTGCTTCATCTTATATGTTTATGTTATGCACATGGCTTGTTTCCTGACACCTCATGAACCAACCTGAGCTTCCATTTTTTCACCTGCAGCTTCCTCACCTCTCTCAGCCTTCACAGAATTGGAAAGAGTTAGGGCCTCACTCCAGATTAGACTTTAAGGGAATGTTGTGGTTGAACTGATCTTTAATCCAGATGACAAAGGCTTTCTCTAGATCAGGAATAAGACTGTTTTGCTTTCTTCATAATTTATTGGTTTACTGGAGTAGCATTTTTTATTTCCTTCAGAAAATTTTCCTTCGCATTCACAATCCGGTAGCTGGCACAAGGGGCCTCACTTTTAGCCTATCTCAGTTTTTTGACATGCCTTCTTTACTAAACCTTAATCATTTCTAGCCTTTGATTTTAAAGGAAGAGATGTGTGACTCTTGCTTTCATCTGAACACTTAGAGACAACTATAAAAGTATCACCTGGCTTAATTTCAGTATTGCTGTGTCTCCGGGAAGAGGGAGGCTTAAGGGCTAGGTGGGGAGAGAAACGGGAACCAGCAGTGAGTGGAATGGTCAGAACACACACATTTATCAGTTAAGTTCAGAGTCTCACATGGGCACGGTTCATGGTGCCCCTAAACAATTACAGTAGTAATATAAAAGATCACTGATCACAGATCGCCCTTATGAATATAATAATGAAAAAGTCTGAAATATTATAAGAATTACTAAAATGTGACACTGAGACGCAAAGTGAGCAAATTCTGTTCGAAAAATGGCATCAATAGATTTACCTAAGGCAGGGTTGCCACAGACTTTTAGTTTGTAAAAAAAAAAACAAAAAACAAAAAACAAACAAACAAAAACAACAACCAGCATCTATGAAGGTATAATCAAACAAGGTATGCTTGTAATTGCAAAACCAGCCTCATTGACTTACATTGTCATCAAACTGTCAAAGTATTATGCAAAAACACTTCTAAGGATTTATGCTAAGAAAATAATTAAATATTAGAAGACATAGAGGATTATTATTGCAGGTGATTTATAAATAGCTAAACACAGGCACAACAAAAATATTCCAACTCCAGTGGAACAGTTAAATAAGTTATGAAGCCAGAAATGTTAGAAAGGTATGATAAAATTTCAGAGCATGAACAAAGGAACCAATTACTAGTTACACTAGTAAGACTAGAATGACTTTGAGCAGATTATTTGTGATTCAGTTTCCATAGTTGTAAGTGAACCAAATTATAATAATCCTTTCTTTATAGGATAGTTGTAAAAATTTGCTGTGTTAATGTAACCAAGGCATTTTGAATAGTGCCTGATACATAGCAAACCCTAATTAGGTCAATGTTAACTGTCTTCTTCTTTCTCTTCTTTCTCTTCTTCTTCTTCTTCTTCTTCTTTTCATGCAGCCACTAAATTTCATTATACAAATGTAATGTGTTCATGATACGTCTTTAAGAAATATCAAGCTAGTTAGAAAGAGTTTTAATTACTGTTTTTGAATATACATATTCGTATGGAATATAAAATCTAGATAAATACACTACATATAAAAAATATATGACAGCTTATACACTAAATTGCCTACACCATTTTCTGTGGGTAGAATAACTATAATTTTTTTCCTCTTTGCTTTATTCTGTATTTTACTATTTCATGTAATAACTGTACCCTACCTAGTTATTTAAATATATATTATATATATTTTAAAGATTTTATTTATTTATTTGACAGACAGAAATCACAAGTAGGCAGAGAGGCAGGCAGAGAGAGAGGAGGAAGCAGGCTCCCCACTGAGCAGAGAGCCCAATGTGGGGCTAGCTATGATTCCGGGACTCTGGGATCATGACCGGAGCTGAAGGCAGAGGCTTTAACCCACTGACCCACCCAGGCGCCCCTAAAAAAATATTTTTAAAAAGCATTGAAGTTAAAGGTTATGATTTTAATAATTGTCTTTACCCTTATTCATTTTCTTACAAAGTAAAAATAAAAACTTGAAATTATGCTCTATATCTCTTTTTATCTAAATATTAATTATGCCTTAATGGAAGATTTTTTAGTCTTTTCAAAAATAAAATTTTTTAATTAGACTATATAACATATATAAATAATAAAAAACATTGTTTCAAAAAAGTCTAAAGATATACCAAAAGATTCTAAAGATAAAAGCAAACTAGTTCCTCAGTAGAAACGAAATTATTCTTTGGTTCCCAAGAACTTTCTCCCTCAAAACTTAACAACCAAAAATTACTAAGTTAAAAAAGGTAAAAAATGTATAAATAATATGCTTGTTAACTTTCTCCTTATTGATAAAGACAAAAAGAAAAAAAAATCCCAAACTCTTTCCCTAATAATATATTTGGTAAAACTGATGGCATAACTACACAAAAAAAGAATTATTTCAAATAAATTTAAAATGCAGTAAATCAACAGTGAATTCTTACTTTGTAATACATGCCAAAAAGACAAAAATAAGTTAGTAAAAACTCTAACACTATTTTCAGCAGTCATAGTCTTGGTAATAACACAGTAATATTAATTTGGAACTGTAATTTATACAGTTCAGAATAAAGCAAAGAGTAATTATGCTAATACTGATGTTTAAAACTTAAAAATATATGTTTGTTTATGTGTATTTTCATATATACTCAAATAATATATATGATTCTATAATTCTTTTTCATATGAAGTTTTTATTTACACTATAGTTAGTTAACATATAGTGTAATATTGGTTTCAGGAGTAGAATTTAGTGATTCATCACTTCTACATAATAGCCAGTGCTCATCACAACAAATGCCCTCCTTAATACCCATCACCTATTTAGCCCATCCCCCACTCAGCTCCCCTCCAGCAACCCTAAGTTTGTTCTCTATAATTCTTAAAGTTGAATTCAAAATATAATTATAAACTTAACAATAAATTAAATCTTAATTTTAAACAAAAACAACAACAACAAACTAGTGCTTTTTACTATAGTTAAAGCCTAGAGAAGTAGGGATATGCTGTAGTAAAAAGCACCCCTAGCAGAAAAATTAAGATTTTGTTCTGTAAATAAGAGTGACCAACATACTTTAGAGAAATAGCTGATTGTAGCTATGGAAAAAGAAATGTTCATGCTACATGATAGGCCTATAATAACTTGTATTATCAGACAGCTATGAAGCTAGTAAAAATGCTAACATTTTATCAAGACAACTCAGGAACCAACAAAAAGGCTCACACATTTGTCAAAGATTTAAAAACTTAAGTGTCAGTTAATAATAATTACAATGGATTAATTAAATCAAATGTATCAAAATCAATGAGTCATGAATATATTAAAGAAACTTGCTAATTGATCTTCAAAAAAATGAATCAACGTGTCATTTTTGTAATTAGAATAAAAACAAATAACAAGACATTTATTCTGATTTCTAGTATAATTCTTCAAACTTTTATAACTGGTGAGGAAGGATTTCTCTCTGAGTAAGTATTCTATGTAGAAATACAGGAAGAATGATAGAGTTAGAATATTGATATTTTAACTTTACTCATTTGGAAATAGGAGAAAAAAACTTCTATCTAATAAAGGATTTAAACCTAAGACCTATTTACTCATGAAGTATTGTTTCCTAAAATCAGGAGCAAGGCAGGATGTTTTATTTTAATACTTCTATTCAGCATTACAATTTAGGTTCTAGTTAGATGCAGTGAGGCCAAAAAAATTTTTTTAAGAAATAAAGGGTATAAACTTTGAAAAGAGATATAGATTTTTTTCTGCTGATGACATGATTATCTACATAAAAATTCCAAAGGAATCTACAGACAAGCAACCTGAAATAATACATGAATTTAGCAAGATCTCAAGATACAAGATCAATATTCAATTTAATATATATATGCTAGCAACAAATACCTGGAAAATTAAATTTTAAAATATGCTTTATAGCTACAGCTAACACTGATATATGATATATAGGAAAGTTGTTAAGAGTAAATCTTAAGAGTTATCACAAGAAGAACATTTTACTCTTTTCCTTTCTTTTCTTTTTTAACTGTCAGTTTATGAGAAGATGGATGTTAGCTGAACCTACTGTTATAATCACTTTACTACATATATATGTACAATGTAAAATACATGTATATGTGTATATATATATATATATATAAACCAAACTTTATGCAGATGCTTTAAACTTAAGCAAGGGTGTATGTAAATTATTTCTCAATAAAACTGAAAAATACCATTCATAGTAACAATAAATACTTAATTGAAACAATACACTTGACAATTCATAAATCCAACAAAATTCACCAACGAAAATTGTGCAACACGTTTTTACTGAGCACTAGAACATATTGCTGCTGAAAGAGATTAGTGAAAATTTAAAAGGAAAAAAATAAAATTAATTTACTGGAAGATTCAATATTGTTAGAATATCAATTTTATTCATATTGTATCACCACAATGCCAATTTTTTATAGGATGGACAAATAAATTTGAAATTTTATATGGAAATTAAAATACCGGGAATATACAGGGTATTGAGAGAAAGAGAGAGAAGCAATGTGCATGTGTGAGAAGAGGAGGAGGACGGGGAGAGGGAGAGAGAATAAAGTTGGAGGACTTGAACTAGCTGGTTTCAAAATTCAATATAAAAATACATTACTTAAGGTAGTATGGAATTGGTATAAGATAAGGAACATGGTTGAGAGCAAAGAAATAAGCTCACGTGAATACAGTCAATCAAGCATTTGTTGACAAAATGTCAATGCAATAATATAATGATAAAAAAAATCTTTTCCCTAAATTGTGCTAACAACTAGATATCTTTTTGGTTAGAAACAAACCCAATCTCTTACATATAAAATTTAATCTGAGATAGACAGTAGATCTAATTTAAGTGTTAAGATTAAAAGCTCCTAGAAGAAAAGAATATCTTCATTCCCTTCCTGTGGACATGGATTCCTTACATAGGATATGAAGGACACGTTCCACAAAATTAACAAGATAAATAATTCATTAAAATAAAAATTACTGGGACGCCTGGGTGGCTCAGTTGGTTAGACGACTGCCTTCGGCTCAGGTAATGATCCCAGAGTCCCAGGATGGAGTCCCGCATCAGGCTCCCAGCTCCACAGGGAGTCTGCTTCTTACTCTGACCTTCTCCTTGCTCATGCTCTCTCTCACTGTCTCTCTCTCAAATAAATAAATAAAATCTTTAAAAATAAATAAAATAAAATAAAAATTACTGTTTATGAAAATCCTATTAAGATCAAACAAAAGATTGGGAGAGAATGTTTGTAATTCATACATCTGACAAAGGACTTCTATGTAGAATATATAAAGAACTCTTACAACTCAATAGGGCAAACAAAAAATTCTTTAAAAAATGGGGGAAAGTCAACAGACACTTATACGTGAGTGGGCAATAGCATATGAAAACATAACATCATCAAATGTCAGATTCAAAGTAAATCACAATATGCTACCACTATGTACCCACTAGATGGCTAAACTTAAAAAAAAAAAAAAAATAGAAGAAGATTAACAAGGTCCAGTGTGGACAAGGATATGGAGCAATCTGAGCTCATATATTCCTTGTGAGAATACATAACGGTTCCATAGTAGAAAACCCATGACAGTTTCTCAGAAAGTTAAGTATACAACTTTTGATATGATCCAGACATCCCACTCCTCAGTAAGAAGCCAATAAAATTAAAAGTCTATATTCACAAAGATTTTTCTGCAAGAAAGTTCATAGCAGATTTTTCTGGAGTAGACAACATTTGAAAACAAACTACATATTCAACAACTGGAGGATCAATAAATAAATTGTAGTGCTAAATTAATGAAATAAGGAAGCCAACAGACTGAGGTGGCTCTAATGTTGTGGTCGCCTACATAAGCAAACCAAAATCAAAGCCTGTAAGTGCCTCAAGGTCATGAAATCAAAACACTATGGACAACCAAACTGCAATCAACTAGATTCTACATTACAGCCAATCAACTAATTTCCCTTTATCAATTCTGCACTTCCTCTCTATAAGCCTCTCTCCTGGCTCCTGTCCTGGAGTGAGCTCCTAACCACCTCTGGTTGGATGTTGCCTGACTCAAACCCATTTTTGCTCAAATAATCTCTTAAAATTTTAATATGCCTCAGTTTATATTTTATTGTACTCACATTATGGGATATACCTAATAAATAAAAGGAAATAAACTAATGATACATAATAATACAGATGAATCTTCAAAATGTTATGCTAAACAAATGAAATCAGACTTAAAAGAAAACATGTTTGATCCTGTTTATGTGAAATTCAAGAAGAGATTAAGCTTATATTCAATAACAAAAATTTTAAGTTGTCTTTTTCCAAAGGTGGAGGTAGGAACAGGAAGCTCAGATATTGATCATGGTTTCAGTTCTATGGATGTAAACATTTGTCAAAACACAGTATACTGTTAAGTTCTTTGCACTTTACTTTATGTAAAATTTAACTGCAGTAAAAAGGCTGAAATCAATAATAATAATATGTTCTTTGTCACATAGAAAACTTATAAAAACAATTAAAAATGTAAACTCCTGAAAAATAATGGGTCTATCAATGATCCTCAGTGACAACCAAACCTACAAAAAAAACCAAAACAAAACCCCAAAAACAAAACAAAACAAAATACTCAAAACTCAATTGCATATTAAGAACCTCTTGTTGAAAAAAAAAAAATACACATCATCAATAATAGGTTTTTTGCCAAAAGATGGAAACTTTTTATAAACTAATCTCTAGATCTAACTTGCAAATTACAGGAAATACACAATTTAAAAAATCATTTTAAGCCACAAATACAATAAAGCAATATTCAAAATATGGAGGTACCCTGGAGGACAAACAACCTATTTCTTCTACAAATAAATTTCAAAGGGATAAAAGTGGATTATGGAACTTATAGATTGAGAGATATTCAGAAGATCTTTAAAGCAAATGCAACATGTAAACATTTTTGGATCCTGTAAATCCAAAGTATACATGTACTGTATAGATAGATTAAATTATGATAGAATTTTATATCTGTGCATTTGTATACATTAACAGGAATACTGATGTTATATAATAATATATAATCTATATAAAAATATGATACAGTGACACAATAGAAAATTGACCATTAGATATTTCATTATGTTAAGAAATATTTGTCATTTTTATATTATAATGGAATTATGGCCATATTGGAGAATATATGCTTAATTTTAGAGACACACACATATATATTTATGGGTAAAATTATAATAATGCCTGAGGCAACATTTCAAAATAATCCAAAGGGGGGATAGGATAAAGGAAGTTATAAGTGAAATGAGATTTGTCATTAGTTAGATTGAGTGACACTGGATGACTGATATTTGTGGTTTTCTAATACAAGGCTACTTTTGGATATTTGAAATTTTCATTAACACATGGCTAAAAAAGCAATCATAATAGAACAAACAATGACACTGGCACAATAATTACATCCAAGCATTTCACAGAGTTCTTCTGAAATTTTTCCAGATGGCAATAGTCCAAGTAAAAAATAAAAGCAGTTTTACAGTGGCTAATATTCTATTCTAGATCCCAATGTCTCTGATTATAAACATAAATAAAAATCTGTTTTTATACTTATAAAATAACAAATATCCTTTAAAAATCCCATTTATATATGTGGAAGACTTTCTAAAGCCTCAATACTGGCATTAAATATCAATAATCAAAGGCCTAATGTTAATTATAAGTATATCAGGCAGGCTTTTTTTCATCAGCTGGTAAACACCTTACTACAGAATAGGAGTGTGATTGGTGAGCTATTTTCATATAAACTTCTTTTCACTGTTCTTCTAATTAAATGACTTGGAGTATCTCTGCTGATTGCCTGTATCTTTCTTTCTTGAATCTTTTAATATTTCTGTTATGTAAAATATGGTCTACAAAAGCAAATATCAACCTTATCTCAAAGAGGCAAAAGCCAGACAACTAGAAACCAATAGTGATGTTCTTTACTGATAAGATTATTTCTAACAACATACACATCACTAGGCCCTTCCCCATACACACAAATACACACATGTGCACATGCACACAGTCCTCTATTCTGCTCTCCTATTCCAATCATACTGTTGTGGAAGGTTATGGTGTTGTTATGGGAGAAACTGAAAATGGAAATAATTAAGCAATGTATTGCCTGCTAGAAGTTGTGTTGTCTTGGACACCATAATGCTTAGTTATAATATGTATTTTTCAAAGACATTTAAAGCGTCTTGATGTTTTTCTCCCTAAATGCCTTCAGAAAGCAATGATTGATAAAATCTCCTAAACTTCTGATGAAAAAATGTCCTTCTCTTAATGTATATTTATCCAAGATGAAGCAGGGGTCCTGGTATGACTAACTCCGGGCACTAGTTTCTCTAGCTGAACCTTTAGTAATTACAGGCTGGAATTTAAATTTAAAATTAGATGGCCTAACTACTACCTGGATTAGAGCTACTCCATATTTCCAGGGCGATGTGCTTTAATAGCCTAACATGTGGGTTGGAATGATAAACACCCCTTAAGAATATTCAGAAAACTGGGGCGCCTGGGTGGCTCAGTGGGTTAAAGCCTCTACCTTCGGCTCAGGTCATGATCCCAGGGTCCTGGGATTGAGCCCTGCATTGGGCTCTCTGCTCAGCAGGGAGCCTCCTTACCCCTCTCTCTCTGCCTGCCTTTCTGCCTACTTGTGATCTCTGTCTGTCAAATAAGCAAATAAAATCTTAAAAAAAAAAAAAAGAATATTCAGAAAACTGATTCCTTAGATCTAACAATATAACAATTTGCTGTATAACCATTTGCTTTAACACTTCAATGGGTAGAAAATAAAAAGAAGAATCAAATTCCCAGAGATTTGTTATGGAAAAATACAACTAGAAGTGAAGCATTTAGCTAAGAACTCTTTGGAAGCCATGCTACCAAAAGGCTGTCTTTGCCAGTAAAATCCTCAGCAAAACGTTCCCACATGTTCTGCTTGCGTGCACTGGTGACTTCCATCCTAGAGAAACTCATTACCTAGTGCATGCCTTAGTAACACATAGAGAGCTGCCAGTGTTTATTGATCTAAACTCATACTACAGGGTCATCTTTCAAAAATAATAACTTTGCTTTTCAAATGCCAGCTGCTCAGCCAAGTTAAAAGATAAAAATAATCAGGAGTTAAATAGTATTCCTTGGTGAAATATACCTTGTTGAAAACTATTATCTGATTTCCCTGTGCCCCATTTCTCTGACTCTCTCCGGCATAAGATATTTCAAATGCAAACACATATCTAAATCTGTACATTAAAACTAACCCAAAAAATATTTTCTATCTTCAGGTTTACGGTCAAGGAGCACAGAGAAAAAGGAGCAACTCATATTAAAGTTAACATTAAACTACCGTTTGTTTGCCTGTGTAGACACACACAACCCCACCAGGACAGGTTTCTTATAATCCATTCCAGTGACTAGTGTTGTATTGTTTAGATCTAATAATCTACCATGACACTAATAAGCAGGGATTTTAGCTTATTAATCAGTCTCCTTTGAATTCATTTCACAAGATTTGTACCTCATTTTGGCAATACCTCTGATATTCAATGAGCAGGCAAAAACCTGGAATATAAAATCTTAAAACTGAACTATAGAATGGATGTTAAGAGGTTCAAACTCTTCCTGTACAAAAGGATTTCTTTAACATATTTTGCCTCTAGTTTGATTCTAAATTAAAGGTTGCATATATCTCTTGATTTTCACTACCAATACCATCACTTTCGTTTAAACCCACATATATTCATCAACACTTGATGGGATAGCAGTGATATCCTTAGGTCTTTGTCACCATCTCTGAGCCTCTGCTGCCGCATGAGTTCCAACATCTGGGTTAACTTCTTTCCTTCTCTCTGCCTAGATAAATCTCCCAAGATTCAGTTTACGTACAGACATACCTGCGAAATCTTTCTTTATTATCCTTACCCACAATATTCTTCCTCCTCTGAATTCATTGTCAGCCTGAATCCTGCTATAAAATAGTTTAAAATCCCCTGGTGATTCGAAGAATGCAAACTTCAAAAAGACTAATGACATGAGCCAGGGCCAATTGAGTGACATAAACCATAAATGCATATCTGAGGCAAAAGAGATCACCAAGGACAGATATGAGATGTGTGTTCAGTGAAAAATGGCAACCTGGCCACAAAGAGGAATGCTCCAGATTTTAGGGATAAGGTCAGGAAATAATAACTTTAAAAACAGATACAAATGTGAGAAAAAATCCATTACTCTTCTATAGAAAATTTATGAAAAAAAAAATACATGAGCATATAGTATATTAAATGAAGTTTATCAAACTAAAGTATTGTCCTCAAATCACCAAGGTTCCTAAGGTCTATTTCAAAATAACTTCAAAGATATACCACTCCAAGATTTAAGAAAATTAGATGAAGTTTAAATCACTGTATCTTGCAACAGGAGACTTTTCAATGGAAAAATTTTGTTACATAAAAGAATGTTGCCAAATAGAGCTATAGAGTGAAAATTTACCTGGGTTTTCCCAGCATCATTCAAAAGAGAAATAATCTGATTGTCTATGATTTGTGCCTGGTGTTCAGACAGGAAATTCTCTAGAGGGAAGAAAGGAAATTCATTTCTTTACTACAACATGATAGAAGTATTTCTTAAAAGAACATCAAATTCCCTTTGTTCCAATTCAATGCTTTTCAGCTAATGATCTGATCTATCATTTGTTTTCCTGAGTACATACACTCAACCCCAATAGAACAGGGTTTCTTATGATCTACTTCAGCTAATCACAGAATAATACCCACTGCCCATTAATAAGCAAGCATCATTGTGCCTCACTAATCAGTCTCCAGTGAAATTGGTTCACTTGATTTGTACCTCATTTTGACAATAATTTTAAGTTAATAAGACAAAAATCTGAAAACGGAACATGTAGAATAACTGTACCTTCACAGAATTTTGAAATCTTATGAATTAACAAGTTTTATCTTAAATGAACTATTTGAAGTGCTTCAGAACCAAAATACATTTACCATCAAATAGATTAAACTTAAAAGGAAAATTGTTTATTAATGATAGCAGTATTAACTTTTTTGGTAACTGACATAAAATAGCACATTAATTATTAAGGAGTATAGATAAAATTTTCAAGTATATTATGCAGATTTTTTTAAATGTTAATTATAATGATGTGTTGACCCATAATTGATCATACATATCAATTAAAGATGAAATGATTTAAAGATTGTTTATTTTTTTGAGAGAGAGAGAGCACGAGGAGGTAGAGGGACAGAGGGAGAGGAAGAAGCAGATTCCCCGCTGAGCAGGGAGCCTGAAGCAGGGCTCCATCCCAGGACTCTGGGATCATGACCTGAGCGAAAGGCAGATGGTTAATGGACTGAGCCACTTGGGCAACCCTAAAAGATTTGAAAATAGAGATCTTTTTAAGGCCTTTTTTTTTTTTCACATATTTATACCTAAAAGGAACTAATGAATTGTAATTCATAAATTATTTCTATGAACTAGAAATAGAAGTGAAAAAAAGGTTAAGAATTTTTAATAGACTTCGGGATCTTTATCAATAATCTTATAAACAAGGAACAAGCTTAACTACTGTTAACTGTTAAGCTTTCAAAATAATTATCACTTAAAGACCCCAAATCTCCCTTTCTCTCAAAGACTTGATCTGATGAAACAAATTACCCATTTGTCATATCATCTCAGTAATTTAAAACACACTTATAAACACTGAAGTTCATATTTGGGTAATAAAAATGACTTTCAGTCATTATAATGATGACTTTTAGTTTGCTTATTCTGTCAAATTTTATTTTCAGTTTTAGAGAAAGACTTAAGAATGAAGAAAATGACTTATACAGATGGTAAATTAATATTGCTCATAATTTTCTTCATTTCTTTCCTTTTTCATCACTTGGTTTATTTGCATGAAAACAGGGCTTCTGATTCTTAAGAATTCATTTGCATGAACTGTTTCAGCACATAAAATCACAAGTTCCTCATTAACAAGTACAACTATATGCTCATACAATAGGATGTAGAGGTGAATGGGACCCCAGAGATAATACAGGCTACTCTTTATACAAATGAAGACAGTAAACTCGAGAACATAAAAGATTTCGCCAAGATAACTCTGTAGTTTTAACAAAGGCAGATTCTGGCTCAACTCTTCTGAATTCCAAATAATTATTTGTATTGCATTGCAAAACAGTGTCACCAAGCATTTAGGTGACCTGCTTTTAGATCTCAGAATAGAAAATCTTCTTTTGGTCATGATCTTATTGACGATATTTTGAATGTTATTTGTTTTCTCTTGGCATTATTATGACAAAATGCACAAAGGATAATAGCTTTAGACAGGGTGGAGGATGGTCAGCTTATGCTGACCTCTTCCTATTTTAATAATTCCCTTTAATGCAAAATGGGAAACAGTAAAGAAATTTATCAGTAGCCTTGTTACTAGGTATAGGGTTTTGGAAAGTTTCCTAAGGAATATGAATGATACAATAAATGCTTAGTTTTAAATATTATAAATGGACTTTTATTTTTTATTAATAGATTTTGTGTTTTAGAGAAAGCTTAGGTTTATAAAAAAGAAGAGTAGAAAGTACAGAGAGGTTCCATATATCCCCTTTCTCCATTCATACCCTTTCATCCCACTATCCCCACACAATTTCCCTATTTTTTTTTTTTTTAATTCCCCCATTCTTAACATCTTTTCTTCCTGTGGTAGGTTTATTACAATTGATGAACTATTATTCATGCTTTATCACTAGACCACAGTTTATATTAGGGCCCATTTTTTTGTATTGTAAATTACCAAAGATTTTTTTTAATTTTATTTATTTATTTGAGAGAGAGAGAGAGAGAGAGCATGTGCATGCACAAGCAAGGGCGGGGTGGCAGAGGGAGAAGCAGACTCCTCACTGAGCAGGGAGCCGGATGTGGGGCTTGATGGCAGGACCCTGAGATCATGACCTGACCTGAAGACAGACGCTCAACCCACTGAGCCATCCAGGTGCCCCGTAAATTACCATAGCTTTTTGACCAATACTGGTATCCCATTGTTATAATTCCACTACTCTAAATATTCCCTGTGCTCCACCAATGCATTTCTTCTTCCCTTCCTCTACCCTGAAGCTCTATACACTATCGATTTTTTTCTTCACTATCTGTATTGTTTTGTTTTTTCCATAATGTTATATAATTGAAATCATATGTAGCCATTTCACATTGACTTCTTTCATCTAATAGTATGCATTTAAGTTTCCTCTTTTTTTTTTTCCTGGCTTAATAATTCATTTATTTTTAAGCAAGGAATAATATTCCATATTAGGGATATCCCAGTTTGTTTGTCCATTCACCTATTGAAGGATATCTTAGTTGTCCTTCAATCAAGTTTGGGCAATTATGAAAAAAGCTTCTCTAAATATCCATGTGCAGGCTTTTGTGTGGACATAAGATTTTAACTCATTCGGGTAAATCTCCAGGAGCATGACTGCTGGATCATATAGTAAGAGTATGTTTAGTTTCGTAAGAAAATGCCAAACTGTCTTCCTAAGTGGCTGGAAAACAAAACAAAACAAAACAAAAAACCCAAACTTTCAACAAACAAGGAATAGAAAGACATATAGGCCCATATATGAAAGTCCTATTCATATTCAGTCATGAGAAACCAAAAGCTTTACCTCTAAATTGGGAACAAGACAAGGATGATCATTCTTACCACCTCTATTCAACATAGTACTTGAAGTCCTAATCAAAATAATGAGTCAAGAAGGGAAAATAAAGAAATAAAAGTTGGCAAGGAAGAAATAAAACTTTCTCTGCTTGCAAATAACATAATCTTATATGCAGAAAACCCTAAAGACTCCACACACACAAACACACACACACACCACGTTAGAATTAACAAACGAATTTGGAAGTTGTACATATAAATGCATATGTGTGTGTGTGTGTGTGTGTGTGCATGTATAACATAGAAATTCCTATTAATTCATATCTTCACCAAATTATCAGATTTCTTAATTTCTGCCAACTTGGTGAGTATAAAGTGGTATTTTATTGACAGCTATGATTTGTTAGTCTATGATAGTCTTCATTGTGAGAGTTTGAGTCTCTTTCTCCTACCCATGAATTTGAACTACCTTTATGATTGCTTTCACCAATAGAATATAGCAAAGGGGAAACCAGGCCAGTTTACCCTCCAGGCTTTAAGTCTTTAAGAGTGTCTCTTTCCTGTTACTTGCTTCCAATTATTTTTGTCATTATACCCATATATGCAGATATATATACATACATACACAAATAAACACAGGTACCTTTCTACTTCCTCAGTTTTCTTTGCCAGGATGTGGACAGCCATGTCATAGTGATAATAGGATTAAATGAGTATATCATCCAATCATACCTTCTCTTTCTGATATGTTTGGAAGACCTTGAAAATACCAGTTTCTCGGGCACCTGGATGGCTCAGTTGGTTAGGCATCTGCTTTCAACTTAGGTCATGATCCCAGGGTTGTGGGATTAAGTACCACATAGGGCTTCCTGTACAGCAGGTGAGTCTGCTTCTCCCTTTCCCGCTGCCAACTCCTGTTTGTGCATTCTCTCTCTCTTGTTCACACTCTCTCTCAAATAAATAAAATCTTAAAAAAAAAAAATAGCAGTTTCTGTCATAACTTAAAATGTTCAATAAAGTCATTGGCTTTAATAATCTCATTTTCCTTACCATCATTTCTAGTAGTTTCTGTTATCTATGTTTATTGATGAGAATTAGAGTCACCCTAAGATCATAATGCTTGAAGGGCTAGTAATCCCAAGTGTGTTTTGTTGAAATTATTTCTTATCGACCCCCCTTCACTCCCTGTCAATCTGTAGGTCTCATCACATTCCTCAGATAACCACACAAAGAAGGTTTAGTAGTTCCTTTTGTCTAGGCCTGGGCTGCTTTCTCACAAACAACCTATTTGGCCCATGGATTCATTCAGATATTTTTTAAGTTTTTTTTTTTCTTTTTCTTTTCTTTTTTTTAAATCAGAGATGACCTCTTCAAAATCCTTTACAAAAATGCCTTTTATAATTTACCTCTTCACCTTTTACCACATTGCCTCAGTTTACCTTTCTTTATGGTACTTCCCATCACCTGACACATTATGGAAATACTTATTTCCTTCTCATCCTAGAAAGTTACTTCTGTGAGAGCAGAAACTTTATCTAATTTGTTTACGATTTTGTTTGCATCTATACGTAAAATAACATTTAACACTAGTAGAGATTTGGTATATTTTTGTTTAGTGAAGTGAATAAAGGTAGTAAATTGTACCTAGGCTGTTAGGATCCAGGGAGTAGATTCCACAGTACATACTGAAATGGTTGTGCCATTTAATGAGATGATACATAAAATGCTCCCACGCAGTCTAGCATAAAGTTGGTACTTTCTAGTATTATCTGTTTTAATACCTCTTGCAGCTGTGTTAGGTAAGGGCAGGGAGACCATGCTCACCACCAATATGCCTACTGCCTCCTTCCAAACTGGACTATGGTATATTTCTGGACACATTCCTTGCCACCTTAGCAAACACCACCACAAATATGTGTGCAGTTGTACATGTAGAGAGCTAGGGCCCATGTTGTATCAGTGGAAGACTTAATTCATATTTTATTCACATTAGCTTCAAGAAGGAGAGCCACTTACATAGAACAGATCAACCAATAGTCTGTTTCAGGTCTTTTCTCCTATTTATTTCTGCTATTATTTCTGATTTGAAAATAATCTTTTTAGTCTCTCTCTCCTCTCTCTTCCCTACCTTGTATACATCTTATTTTTTTTTAACCCACCTTAGATTTTAAGACAAAATTCCTTCATGAAGCCTACTTTTAGTACCCTGACCAAAAAGTTAGATAATTTTCCCATCCTCTTAGAGTTCTATCACAGCACTTACACTCTATAGGAAAAATGCTTTTCTTTCTCCCTCTCCCTCTGCCCCTCCCTCCCGCTCACCTTCTATTCCCCATCCCTTTGCCTCTCCTTCTCCCTCTCTCTTTTACTCTCCTTCTCTCCCTTCCCTCCCTGCTAGGCTGAGGGCTCCTTAAAGGAGAAACTAGAATTCTTCCTTTCATCCCCAGCACTCAGCACTGTGGCTGGGTTGAAGTGAAATAAAGCAAACTAGCAAAAAAACCAGCTTCAGATATTTTATAATATGATTTTAAACTATGTTTTACAATTTTTATGGAGTCTAAAGTAATCTGACCAAAAACATAACCTGCTAGGTAAATTCCCAGCCTCATCCTCTATTGGCAGCAGGATCTATAGAAAATATACTGCTAGGCACACCTGGGTGGCTCAGTGGATTAAGCCGCTGCCTTCGGCTCAGGTCATGATCTCAGGGTCCTGGGATCGAGTCCCGCATCGGGCTCTCTGTTCAGCAGGGTGCCTGCTTCCCTCTCTCTCTCTCTGCCTGCCTCTCCGTCTACTTGCGATCTCTCTCTGTCAAATAAATAAATAAAATCTTTAAAAAAATATATACTGCTAAGTATGAGGCAGAGTAATCAAAAGAAGCAATAGCTATTTAACTTCGGAATTAGAGTCTATGTAACTGAGAAAAATGTTTCTTTTCTTGGGTGTCTTTGGAAATTTCGCCATCCCACAGTTCTCTCTGGGAAGTGTCCTGACATTCTAACCAATCATATTTTGGTGATTTTCACTCCTCTCATACACTACCACCTCCTGTACTTCAGCCAAGAATACACTATAAATATCCCCAAATAAAGGATAGTGGAACTTTTTCAACTCATTTTTTAAAAAAACAAACTCTAATAATTTTTTTTTGTTTCAAAATGGAGACATAAATATACACACATGCATAAGCTTACAAGAAATAAGCGTAACCAAAAAAAGAGAGAGAGAGAGAGAGAGAGAAAGAGGATAGAAGGAAGTTCATTCTTCTTTTTTTTTTAAGATTTTATTTATGTATTTGACAGACAGAGATCACAAGTAGGCAGAGAGGTAGGGAGAGAGTGAGAGGAGGAAGCAGGATCTGCACTGAGCAGAAAGCCCGATGCGGGGCTCAATACCAGGACCCTGAGACCATGACCTGAGCCGAAGGCAGAGACTTTAACCCACTGAGCCACCCAGGTGCCCCGGAAGTTTGCTCTTCTGTCATACATGGTATTTTCTATGTTCAATTTTTGGAAGCCAATTTGTACCTTGAATGATCCTAGTAGCATCTAGAGGTGGTTATCTTTAGTAGAACCTTGCAAAGTGATGATATAGAAAGAACAAAGCCATATAATATTAATCAGACATATTAATTTGAATTTGATTTTAAAAATTGAGTGTTGACAATAAATTTTGTGTTTTAAATAAACCTTTCACATCTTAAAAATGAGGCTTTGAATACTAATAAAAATATACAAGGAACAAGATAAAATATAAGACATAAATTATTAATGCCATTACCTTTATAGGACTTAGAATTTTTTATATGTATTACACACTCACTAGCTGTATAAATTTAGGAAAGTCCCTTGACCTATCCTGATTGACCATCTTGCTTAATGATAACATTGGTTAAAATACAGCATTTTTATAAATATCTAAATAATAGATGTAAGACACTTAGAGCAGTTGCAAGGATGTACTTAGTGCTTGCAATTATTTTTGTAGTTAAAAATTATTCTTGTCTCTTCTATTCAAGTAATTCACACATATGCACAACCTAAGAAATTTGCTTATTTCCAATGAAGGAAAATAAAAACTAAAACCTAACTAGATGAAACTACTATTAAACATAGAGTTTCCTTTCTTCTATACATTTTCACTATAAAAATACTTATTTTGAGAGGTGAAAGACCTGTACTCTGAAAGCTACAAAACATTAATGAAGCAATTGAAGATGACACAAACAAATGGGAAAATATTCCATGCCTGTAGATTGCAAGAAGTAATGCTGACAAAATGTCCATATTACCCAAGGCAATCTACTGATTTAATGCAATGCCTATCAAAATACCAAAATCATTTTTTATAGAACTAGAACAAGTAATCCTAAAATTTGTAGAGGAACCACAAAAGACCCCTGAACAGCCAAAACAATCTTGAGAAAGAACAAAGCTGGAGGTATCACAATTACAGACTGGAAGATATTCCACAAAGCTCATAGTAATCAAAACAGTCTGGTACTGACATAAAAATAGACACACAGATCAATGCAAAAGAATAGAGAACCCAGAAATAAACCCACAACTTTATGGTCAATTAACCTACAACAAAGGGGTCAACAAATACAATGGAGGAACAAAACAGTATTTTCCCTAAATGGTGGTAGGAAAATCAGACAGCCACATACAAAAGAATGAAATTGGACCACTAACTTATACAGAGCATAAAATAAACTCAGTAATGGGTTAAATACCTAAATGCTTTAACTCCAAAGATTTCAATCTACTATAGTTTTTTTTTTCCTTTTGTCCAGTTTCTTATGTATTCCCCCTTAAGTTTTGATTAACTTTGCTTTGTTTTCCACATTGTGGTGTTTATTCCTCATGGATTTCTCCTTCAGATTTCATAGAGGCAGTGCACTGGTGTCAGGTTGTTTTCCAGAACTATATTCAAATTCCTATTAAAATGATTTCCAAAGTTATGTTTTTCTTCTGAATTATAAAATTTTATCCTGTCTTTTCTTCTTTCAGTGTGCGTGTTTTCTGAGAACTCGTGCATTTCTTATATTAATTTGGTATCAGATGAGAAGAGGTATCCAAGCCTGGTACTTTCTAGTGGATCCACTGTGTGTATTGGCCTTACTTAGGTTAACTTCTCATTCAAAGATCAACTACCTACAGCTGAGTGCATTCAACTTTCAACCCAATTCCCATTTTCGAATAGAAATTGATTTAATTCAACTATTCTGGACTGAGGTAGGAACTTGTCCTACATCTATTCCATAAACACAAAAATCCCACATTCCTAATATTTACTGTTATCAATTTTCCTTTTTTCTCTAATTTTATCACTTTAAAATGTGGATTCTATATCCTTAAAAATGAAACATACAACTATCTTTAAGTGCCCTGTCCCCTCACTTTTCTACTTTGATTTCTTACCAGGATTTGCCATTCCTCAGTGAATGTGGAGAAGATACTGTTTTAGAAGAAAGACAAGATGGTGTTAGCAATCTAGTTTCCTTGAAGAGACCACACCCCTAAAATAGAATGGTGTGGTTAGGCAGAATTTCTGATATATATTTTTTTACAAAATATATGAAGGTAAAAGAAATCTCCTTGCACATTTCCTCTGCTAAGGCCAGCTACCAATGTGTGAAATTTCAACGGTGTTTCTTAACTAAATCCAGTACAATTCATATTTAGTTAGTGAAAATATTCCAAAATTTGGAAAATACGTTGGTAGCATTTTTATTTTTATTTTCCTGGTGGTCACAATTTTATCAAATTAGTAAAAATTTTTATGAGGTTTCATGAGCAAATTCAAGCAAGATATCTTTTTTTTAAGTATCAAAATCATTTCCTTATTTAAGATTTTATTTATTTATTTGAGAGAGAGAGAGTGCAGTCACGGGAGCAGGGGGTAGGGGTGGGGTGGGTGGGCAGAGGGAGAAGCAGACTCCCTGCTGAGCAGGGAGCCCTAATAGGGGCTGCACTAGGGGCTCCGCACGGGCTTGATCCCAGGACCCTGAGATCATGACCTGAGCTGAAGGCAGACGCCCAACCGACTGAGCCACCCAGGTGTCCCATACCAAAATCATTTCTAATGCATCTTCAAATAGAAGTTTTATCTTTTCTTCCTCTCAAATCCAGTAAGAATAAATCATTGTTATTGCTGTTTTTGAACATCAGCACTGACAATAAAATCAAAATTCTTCATCTTTCAAAATTCATTTAGATGGTTTAGCCTCAGAATAACTGACTAGCTTCCCTTCCTCTCCCAGCTCCTAAACCATCCACACATAGATCTATAAGCCATTTTGGCAATGTATCTGCCTGCCTATTTCTGTACATACTTGCTCATTCTTTACCTCTCCTATACTCTCCTATTGAAAACCTGCTCTTCCCTAAGGCTTCCACAATTGCTATATATAATATTTAGTCTTTTTTGATTTGCTGATTAGGACAGATCTATTTTCCCATTATACCACAATGTGGTTCTTGTAACACTGTCTGCACTGTTAATAAATAAATACTGAATGCTCTGTATACTTCCCCTTTGACTACTACTTCTCCATCTCCATAGCAGTTTTTTTTTTAAACTCACACTTCTCAGATACTCCTTCCTACTACTCTCTATTCAACTTTACAAAGATGTCATCCATGAGAAAAGAACAGCATTAATTCTCATAACCTTATTAGTCTTTATGCAAATGTATCCTTTTTTAATCACTATAAAGAAATCTCCCTTTTTTATTGTCAAAGACTAATTCTTGACTCCTGTTTTGAGTTCTACCTGCCCTTACTTGCCAAATAACAACTAGTTTATTTTAATACCAATCTTTCATTTTTACTAGCTCTTCATCAGTATTTTAAAATGTTCAGAATCTCCTAAACTTCATTCCCATTATCTCACACATTATTTTATGAAAAGAAAAAGGTACTGAGGGGTGCCTGAGTGGCTCAGTTGGTTAAGTGTCTGCCTTCAGTTCAGGTCATGATCCCAGGGTTCTGTGATCAAGCCCCATTTCAGGCTCCCTGCTTAGCGGGGAGTCTCCCTCTGCTCCCCACCCCCGATTGCTTTTCTATTCTCCCTCCCTCTCTCAAATAAATAAATAAATAAAATCTTTAATAAAAAAGAAAAACATATTGAATAGCTAATATTTTCTCAGTGCTATGAATATGATGAAAATAGATACTCCAAGTCTCATTTATTCTTTTATCATTATCAGGGTTAATAAAGTGATGCCTTCTAAGCCTTTCTTTCTGCTCTTATGTCTCTCTTGAGCTACAAAACCACAAATCCGTAGACACACTGAGCATTTCCATTTATCCCTCAAAACACTCAATTTTTCCCTATAAGTTGCTTCTCTTGCAAAATCCTCTACCTTAGCAAATGCAATCCACCCCGTTGTGAAAATGAGAAACTTGTCTGTGTTGACTTCTCATTCTGCCCCTGCACTAACGCCCAATCATCACTGGGCCCTGTTGTTTCCTTAATATCATCTTTTCCATCTCACTTCTCTTCTTACCCATGTTCATGTTTATGTTTCAAAACACCATGATTTATCACCTGGTTTTTTACAACATTCCCTTAAAAGTTGTCTTTGCTCAACCAAGATGTATAATTTACAGAGAAGCCAGAATGATATTTCTAAATAACACAACTGAGAGTGCTGGCTAAAAATCTTAACACCCTTCAAAGGTTCATTGCCTTCACAGGAAAAATCCAAATTTCTTAGAACAGAAGGCCTTTCCTAATCAGAAACTTCATTTCTTCTCCCATGACTCCAACATTTCCATCTGGCCCCTGAAACCTGTTTTGAGATTCTCCATGTTCCCTCTCTTGTGCTGTTGCCAAACAGATGCAGAGGGTCCAGTGGAGTCTGCAGGACTCTCAAGAATGGCTGAACCAAGCAATGGAAATGACCTGTGTCTGTGTGAAACCAGGAAACTTCAACTGTTGTACCGTGAAGAATGATGTGAGAAAGAAATGAGTTGTTTTTGTATTTAATGCAGAGATGTGGTACTTGCTTATTAAGCAAGTATTCCAGCAAAGCTAGTTTATTTAGCAGTAGAAATATTGATTACATGAATAATAATGTCAATAGATGATGACTACCAAAACAGGCTAACCAAACAGGGCATTTTTTGGCAAAAGATCAAATCCAGGAGTGTTCCCAAAATGGAGTACAAAAGTAGAAATAGATGAAAACTACAAAATAAGTACTAGTAGTGATGGAAAATTCCAGACATGGTAATATGTATGTAAATTTGTTCCCAGGGACACATAGAGAAAATGGAGAAGAAAATAATTGTTGAAGAAATTTTAAGAAAAATATTTCTCTAACTTAAGTAAGAGATGGAATTTCAAACTTAAATGGCTTATGGCAGTGCCTGGCTAGCTCAGTCAGTAGAGTATGTGACTCTTGATCTAGGAGTCAGGAGTTTGAGCCCCATGTTGTAGGGAGAGATCACTTTAAAAAAAATTGCTTATAAAATGTCAAGCAGGATAAATTAAAGAGACTATAACTAGACTTGCTCTTGGGAAAGATCAGAATTTCAAAGACAAACTGATGCTAAATGCTTACAAAAGTGAGTGAAAAAAATGAAAAAATATTGCTTCCAAGGATTAGTAATTGTACTTTCACCAGATTTCTTACTAGTAATATTGAATACAACAGCGGTCGTCTTCAAAGGGATGAGGGAAAATAAGGTTCACTTGACAAATTTTATATTCAGCCAAGTTGTTAAAAGAAAACATTTTCAAACATGTAAGAACACAGAAAGGTTACTTTTGTTCACAGTTTTTATGAAAGATACTATAGAATGCATTTCAGGAAAACCAAAATGAAAAGAGGGAAAGAGACATAGTTAAGATTAAGAAGCTGGAACAAGGGACACCTGGGTGGCTCGGTGGGTTAAACAGCTGCTTTCCACTCAGGTCATGATCCCAGGGTTCTGGGTTAGAACGCAGAGATGCGCTCCATGCTCCGCAGAGAGCCTGCTTCTCCCTCTTCCCGGTTTGTGCTCTCTCACACACACACACACACTCTCTCTCAAATAAATAAATAAAAGCTTAGGGAAAAAAGAAGAAAGAAGAAGAAGAGTAATGAAGGGAGTCACCCCTCCCTGGATAGTTCTGAAACATGCCAAGATGGCTATGGCTAGAGATAGGTATGGAAAGAAAAAAGTACTCCATGTAGTAGGCAGATTAATAAATGAGGCTAAACTGAGGAAAAATAAAGATAAATTATCGCTTTAGAGATTAGAAGAAAAAGATATAACTATAAGCTCCATACCAATAAAATCTCACAGTTGCCTATTTCACACAATTTTCATAGAGATATTGTTTGTCTTGGACACACAAACATCAGAACTTGAGGAACAAGAAACTTAAGCTTCACCTTTGAATCACCTTTGCCTCAATTAGCACCGGCTTTCATCTAAAAGGAAAAGATAAATACTCTTTATAAAGAACAATCTGAGAAGTGTCTCTACAGAGTGACAGAATTAGAGTTTGTCAGGTGTGCATTAAATTTAAAAACATTTTACTCCAGAACAATGAGATCCTAAGTTATGCAATTTTGCAAATTTGAAAGTGCTTTTTAAATACATCCCCTTTTCTTGATATAGAATTTGTTTAAAGAATGAATGGAAAATATGTGGTTTTTGCTATTGACATTATATTTCTGTATGTTTTAAAAATAAAGCCCCATATATCCAGGATTGAAACTTATAAGTTGAAGGCAGCATTTAGAAGAGAAAATGACAGGATTTCTCATTAAAATATCATCGTTATCATTAAAATAGCATCCTGCTTACTAACTATAGAACAAGCAATAACTTTAGCTCTCTTGATTTAACTGGCGTCACTTGTTTTGACTTGGAAACAGAAGGTTTTGCTCATTTATTAGCTTTATCTGAGTTGAATATATATAGAAGTAAAGACTATATTTTGTGCTCATGGAACACTCAGGAAATGAATGAATTTATTTTTGTCATGTCGAAATATGGAGAAGAGCAGCTTTTTTCCCCCTTCTCTTTTTTTAAATTCTAGAATGATTGAGTTCAAATAATGGAAACGAGATCTTTGTATGAACATAAATGTTGGGTCCTCTATCACAGTGCCTTATCTTCCACAGTGCAAAAGACCTTGGTAGGAATGAATAAAATGTTTTTTGATGAGGAAAAGGAGGAGGAGGATGTTGTTGCTAGTTTAGTACTCTCCTACATTCTTTTAGTGGCAAGCCTTGAGAGAAGATAGGTTGCTAGAGTGTGCAGC
The DNA here is from genome assembly GCF_002288905.1 of Enhydra lutris kenyoni. Lineage (NCBI taxonomy): Eukaryota > Metazoa > Chordata > Mammalia > Carnivora > Mustelidae > Enhydra > Enhydra lutris. The sequence continues at coordinate 81,031,674 of NW_019154086.1, read as the reverse complement.
CTAACATGGTATTGATCAGCTGCAGGGAAAAGGGGGCAATGAAAACAAGAAGCTAATGGAGTAGCAAAGAGAAGAGAAATTCTGTCCTGAAAAACAGATAAAGCCCAAAGCTGAGGTGCAGGTACAATAGGATTTGTAATAGAAAAGTAGAAAATAAATGTCACAGGCTTTAAATCCAAAAGAGAACTGAGAAATTAATCATGTCAGTTCCAAAGCTCTCCTCTTTTTATGTTCGGTAAATACTAAATATTTAAAAGCAGAAAGTCCACCCTTGGAGAGAACATCGATCTGAAGTATCATTCTTGTCCTGCGCGCTAGTGTTGGAGGTAAGAATATATGGGTGGTTGGAAGAGAAATGCTGTTAAAATTCCATCAGAATCCCCTCAGTGAAACAGCTCAAAATGTGGGCAGTCCTGTGCACACATGTTTTTTTTTTGTTTGTTTGCTTATTTTTCCAGGAAATCTGCTTTAAGGACTTGAGTTTTACAAAATACTATTGTATAATGGAGGTCATGTTCCTTTTATGAGTTTTTGAGCCTATCCTCAGCCCTCAGCCTCCAACTGGTGGCATTCTCTTGCCCCTTCAGACTGCTAAGAGGAAAGCATACACAGTGAAATGTGTCAAAGAGCCTTAGAAAATCAACTATGGCATCATGTGTATTTGAAAGGTGGAGCAGAGGAAGAAGCCAGACGGGGTTAGGCTGAATGGAAAGTAAAATAACAAGTGGAAATAATTCTTTCCAGCAAATTGGTATGAAAAAGGAGCTTAAACTTAAGGAGAAATGTGTTCACATTCAAAGGGTTATAAAATAAAAATACAGTGAAACTTCCTCTGTGGGAAAGCAAGGAGGAAGGACAGACTCACTTATATCAAATTTTTTAGTAACTTCATGCTTAGTGTTTTCTATTCAGTTTTGAAGCTGGGGTAAGAACAGATGGTATGACTAATATGAATCATAACAATTAACAGTTGGTGAACACCTGATGTGTCAATGTTCACTGAAGCTGGCAATTATCCTATAAGGAAGATACAGTTATCTTGGTTTTAAAGAAGAAACTGAAACATAGAGAACTAACTAACTAGCAGATGACCACACATTTAGTAAGTGTACAGTTTTGTACCAGAGCCTATACTCTTAGTATGGTACATTGCATCTCGGACTTAGGGAGCAGTGTTAGCTGTACATAGGGCTCAAGTGTTTTGGTCATAGTTTGTAGAGGTAGAATTGTACTCAAAATAATGAAAAGGAAAAATTTTGAGGGCTTATAAAAATTTTCTGGTTTAGTTTTCAAGGTCCCATTAACATTGGGACTAGGGCTTTTGAGTAATATTGAAGACATTATTTGAATTTGATCATATTATATGAGTCCCTTTTCTTTCTTTTTTCCAATAAAACACTGCATTTAGTCAGATATATAAGAAAAAATGGGTCTAGAAGAAGTACCTGGCCGGAGAGGGGGTGAGAAGGGTGGCTAACAGAATTTAGAGAAAATATGAAGAACTCAGACCTTGGGGGTTGAAAAATAAAACCCTTCCTTATCTGTAATTGTATTAGCTTTCTATTTTGTGTAACAAAATACCATAAACGAATTAACCTAGAACAACAGAAATTTATTGCCTCACAGTTCTGGAGACTAGAAGTCTGAAATCAAAGTGTCAGCAGTCCCACGATCCCTCAAAAACCTACAGGGGACTGTCCTTCCTTGACTCATGCCTCTTCTCGGACCCCGTTCACCAACTTGTGCTGGCATAGCTCCAATCTTCAGCAGGCATTCTCTCTGTGTCTTTTCTCATAGTCTTTTCTCTGCATATGGCTGCCTCTGTGTAAAATGTTCCCCCCCCCCTTTTTTTTAAGATTTTATCTATTTATTTGACAAAGATCACAAGTAGGCAGAGAGGCAGGCAGAGAGAGAAGGAGAAGCGCAAGCTCCCTGTGGAGCAGAGAGCCCGATGCGGGACTCGATCCCAGAACCCTGGGATCATGACCTGAGCCGAAGGCAGAGGCTTAACCCACTGAGCCACCCAGGTGCCCCTAAAATGTCACCTTTTTATAAGGACTCTGGTCATACTGGATCAGGGCCCACCTTAATGATTTCATTTTAACTCAATTACCTCTGTAAGACCCATTTTCAAATAAGATCACATTCTGAAGTATGGGAAGCTAGAACTTCAACATACCATTTTTGAGGACACAATTCAATTCATAACACCAGTATTTCCATATAGAACATTCTCAAATTAAGAGTAGCCTAGTCAGAGGACATGAACAGACATTTCTGCAAAGAAGACATCCAGATGGCCAACAGACACATGAAAAAGTGCTCCACATCACTCGGCATCAGGGAAATACAAATCAAAACCACAATGAGATATCACCTCACACCAGTCAGAATGGCTAAAATTAACAAGTCAGGAAAGGACAGATGCTGGAGAGGATGTGGAGAAAGGGGAACCCTCCTACACTGTTGGTGGGAATGCAAGCTGGTGCAGCCACTCTGGAAAACAGCATGGAGGTTCTTCAAAAAGTTGAAAATAGAACTACCCTATGACCCAGCAATTGCACTACTGGGACCCTAAAGATACAAACATAGTGATCTGAAGGGGCACGTGCACCCGAATGTTTATAGCAGCAATGTCTACAATAGTCAAACTATGGAAAGAACCTAGATGTCCATCAACAGATGAATGGATAAAGAAGAGGTGGTATATATATATATAATGGACTACTATACAATCATCAAAAGAAGTGAAATCTTGCCATTTGCGATGACGTGGATGGAACTAGAGGGTATAATGCCTAACGAAATAAGTCAATCAGAGAAAGACAACTATCATATGATCTCCCTGATATGAGGAAGTGGAGATGCAACTTGGGGAGTTTGGGGGGGTAGGAAAAGAATAAATGAAACAAGATGGGATCGGGAGGGAAACAAACCATAAGAGACTCTTAATCTCACAAAACAAACTGAGGGGGGCGGGGGGGAGGGGGGTAGGGAGAGGGTGGTGGGGTTATGGACATTGGGGAGGGTATGTGCTGTGGTGAGTGCTGTGAAATGTGTAAACCTGGCGATTCACAGACCTGTACTCCTGGGGCTAATAATACATTATATGTTTATAAAAAAATTAAAAAATTAGAAAAAAAAAAAAGAAAGAAACACCATGAGGAATCATGGCAAAAAAAAAAAAAAAAAAGAGTAGCCTAGAGAAATACTGAGAGCATTAAGATCTTGTAAGAGACCATAGACCAAGCCAAGGGCAGGCCATTCTGCTTGTATCAAGAGCTCTTAAAGAACTATGGTTATCCCTGTTAGATCTTCTTACCTACTGAAAATAGCTTAATGTACCAAAGTACCCATAATTAAGTATATATGGAGAGGCATGTCTATAAGAGTTATTGCGTGGCTTTTGAACTAATTAAAATAATATGCCCTTTAAATTTTAACGTTTTTGAGAGAGCCTGGAATAAAAGAGAATAAGATTAAGATAAAAGACTTCTAGGACTTAAGTTTCTACATAACAAAAAATGGGTTGAGAAAACAGCCCAGTTGCCAATAGGGGTATATTATTTTAAAACCTTTCAGATATAACCAGGCAGAATAGTTGAAGAAACTTCCAGAAAGCAGGAAAATGGACTGTAGAGAAGAAAAGACTAGGGAGTCACTACTAAGCAGCCTAAACAATGTATGTTTCCTAAAACCAGATCAGAGAGACCTGACATTTCCTCTGTGAGATTTTGAACTTGCCATAAAAAAATATCTATGTTTCCTTTCTCCAAAAAGAAGTCTTTATTACTATTATCTTTTTCCTGTTTCAGCATTCTGTGATAGGTGTTCAGGAGACAAATGTAACTTGTTTCTTTTTTTTTTTTTTTTTAAAGATTTTATTATTTATTTATTTGACAGAGAGAGAGAGATCACAAGCAGAGAGGCAGGCAGAGAGAGAGGGAGAAGCAGGCTCCCTGCTGAGCAGAGAGCCCAACTTGTTTCTATCTATCATAGGTCTTCATTTAAAAAGTAAATACTAAAAAAAAAAAAAAAAGGAAGAAAAGAAAAAGGAGAAAAAAGAAAGAAAGAAAAAGGTAAATACTACAAGACATGAAGATCATGAAATCCTGGATTTTAAAGCTGATACTGGCATTGGATGAGACTACTGGCAATCATGGAATGGGGCCAGTGGGTTTTGCAAGTGACAAGGAAGTGAATACAGAAAAAAGGACTGAACACAGTAGGTAAAATCATTGTGGAAAAAACTCACTGTTTTCCCTTCTAGACCTTCTGGTGGCAAAATGCTTTCCTTCCCAACTCCCACCCCGGATACTCCTCAACTTTAGGCTAGTCAATGGGATTTACCTTACCCAAACATGGCACAGGAAAGGTTTCAAATATTTTTGTGACATTGCTCTCTCATACCTCCCCCCACGGCCATGAGAAAGGCTTCCCCAAAGCTAGCTGCTGCTCCTTTATACTTAATTCCCCGGCTGAACACACGAGGAAGCCAACCCAAGCCCAGCATATAGGAGTAAGAAGCGAGGACCCGTTAGGCCTGCCCCTGGAAGCAGACTGTCCCAGCCGAGATCGACGTCTATCAGCGGAGTTCGATTGCTCTTCAGCGTGCAAATGAGCCCACCTGCGGTAAGAAAGACTGAACTAGCCAACTGGATTTTATGGTCATTTGTTACTCAACTTTATGTAGCAAGACCTAACCAATACTTTCTCAGCTAAAAAGAAAAATGATCATGAAATAGAGAGACTACTTTCCTATATGAGGTGTTGAAGAAGAATTTTCTCTTTTCCTTTTTATTCATGTAACTGCCTTGCCATGATATATGTTTTATTTACATTCACATGACAGAGTTAATATTTGTGCTTTTTTTGTTTTGTCTGTTTTGTTTTACATCAAATTAAGATTCCTGACCTAAAGAAGAACCAAAATTGTTAATGATTGTTATACTACCTTCAGCTATGTTTATTTAAAAATACTGTGTTGTCACCGAAAAACCAGGAGATCGAGGGGAGGGCCATCCCCTGTTCCTATGCACCTGCACATGAATTTTAATCAGTAACTAATCTCTTCTAACATTGCTTTTTATGTCCTCCTACATAAGGCCCTAAATTAAGAATAATAAAACTGCCAACGTGTCTTTTACTCCTAAATCATCCTTATCACTTCCCCGACAGATGCTAGGCAGCACCAAAGCTTTACTCCACCTTATAAAAAGAAGGATGCTAGAGATATGTAGGTATATTTGGAATTCTCTATGTTTTTAATTAGCTCAATCATATTTGAAGAGCTTCTCTCTTTTTCAAACACATAATACTATAGAAAGTCAAGTCACAAAGCCAGAATAGCCCAGCCCTAGCTTAATTTTATAAGGTCAAATGTTATTAATATAAACAGATTTTACTACTTGTTTACTTGTTTCTGGATGTGTAGAGCCATACATATATTTGTATGCAAATGTTGTCACAATGACCCCCAACAAATTGACTTATTTAAATATTTCATTTCTAGACTACAACACCCTTTTCTATTATTGATGCTTATAGCTCACAATTTTTTTTTCAGATTAAATTGAAAGGCCCTAGAGATTTGTCAATACCTTTAGTCTAACACTTTCTTAAACTCAGGATAGTTACTACTTGAGTCCTTAAAAAAAGCAGATAACCCATATACTTATATATTCCATATGATAAAAAAATTCAACTTTTCTCTTTTCTGATATTATCAGGGCTATCATAAATTTACTCAAGCATTAATAGTTGGTCCCCACTCATTTACCAAAGCAGGGAAGTTCAATCTTCTGAGAGGAAATCTATACTCTCAAATCAAAGTATATGAATCTTACACTGGACAATTTCAGTACAGAGATAGGTAACTTTTTGCCAATAAGCTGTAATCTAATACCTTCAAAAATAAAATTGATGGGAAAATTTTTATTTTGATTGTTTACCTTGAGAAGCTATGGGTACTATTACTAGCATTTTGAATTTCAACAGTTATATATATTATCCTTAGTGGTGTATGATACTCAAGAATTTAAGAAGTTCTATTCTGTTTAACCAGGTTATAATATACAGATGTAACTTCTTTTGAAAGCATAAGGTATTTACAAGTTAGTCTGTAAATAATTTTAGCCTACAGGGTAGAATGTACTGAGTTATAATCCCAATATAACATAGTACAAAACTGTTAACCTAATACTGTGAGTCTAGGTATCTAGTAGGCTGGCGTGAGGCTTAATTTTAAATGTTAATCTGGCTAGGCCGTGGCACCTAGTGTTTAGTCCAGGGGCAGTCTCGATGTTGTTGTAAAGTTATTTTTTTAATGTGATTAATATTTAATAATGTGATTATTATATTTAAATCAATAGACTTTGAGTAAATTAGATGACTCTCGGTAATGTAGGTGAGCCTCATTCAAACAGCTGAAGGCTTAAGAACAAAAACAGAGTTTCCCTAGAAAGAAGGAATTTGTATTTAAGACTGCAACACAGAAGTCTTCCCTATATTTTCAACCTGCCTGGGTTTCCCTGCAGAATTAGGAAGGAAATCTGCAACTTCGGCTATTGAATTTCCAGCCTGCTGACTGAATGTAGACTCATCAGAGCCCTTCCACCACCCCCCCACCAATTCTGCAATTCTGCAAGCTAATTCCTTAAAACAAGTTGTTTTTCTCTCCCTCTTATCTCTCTCTCCCCCTCTTCTCTCTCTGTTTATAAATATATATATATATATATACACACATTTCTATATATATCTCCTAGTAGTTCTCTTTCTCTGGAGAACCCTGACTAGTATAGGCAGTAACTAGGACAGACTACATTTTCATAACATAACAGGAGAGTTTGGCTTTAACAATACCCACATATACAACTAAATTACAGAATTTCTAGGTAAACTCAGAGCAGTACAACAAGCTGTTTGGGCTCACTATGTCCTTTCTCTCTGAGCTATATAAATATGGGCTCTTACCATTATATGCTGATTTAGTTAGAACTTTCATCATTTTAGCATTATTGTCCTCTGCATTTAACCTTTTGCATTAATCAACCAGGTTAACAAGTGATTTCAGTTGATCTTACAAGAGCCTTCTAACAGTAAATTTACACAGCCAGGAGCAATGCAATCAGTAGCAATATAGCCATAAAAATTAGCCAACAATACCACTGGATTGTGACAGTAGAAAACACCAACAGCACCACTATACTTTTCCGTAGCTATGGTTCTAACAAGTGGATGTTTGTAGAGGAATCCAGAGGAAACAGACCCTTACCTAGAGGTGTAACTATTAATAAACAGAAAAAAAAATATTCCTTAAAGCCTGTATACTTGGGGCCCTGTGAATAAAAACTTGTTCAAAATAATTGGAGATTTCCTCTCATGCCATCCTTGTATTATCATATTTTGTGTCATTTGCCATTAGATATATATTTCCAGCCTTTCCTCCATTGTCCAGAAAGTTCCTTAGTTAGATAGGAAATTACTCATGAGGGAAATTATTAGGAAGTATGTTTTGGCAGAATTGCACAGGTCAACGTGTAATACTGGCACTTCTTCCTCAATATCTTTCTACCTTCATTTCATGACCCATTTCTTGATGGTCAATAACAATAACAATCTCTGTCATGCCCGGTCCCAAACCAAGTGATTGAGTAGTGTTCTTTAGCTGTACTTTTGCTGAAGTTAGCCTTTTTTGTACATGTTGTGGTAAGAAATGATCAATAAATGTTTTGATGTCCCTGCAATAGAGGTAATGAACAACAGATCACATAGATAACAAACAACATCATTATTCAGAACTGAATAGGGAGGTGAGATAATACTTAAGCTGTATATACAGTATCTCATTCTAGATATATTTATGGGGATCTAAAGTATGAGGGTCTTAATTGGGTGAGTTAATAAACTTCATGTCTCTCCATTTCCATTGCAATCACCTCAATTTTTATGGTCCAAACAACCTAAAATGAAATTTACCCAAATCTCATAGAACAGTCATAGCTCCCAGAATCCATTTTCATTTTCCATCTACTTTTTCACCCATTACAGAGGAAAGTATATGGTAAACTTCCTTTACCTTCCAGACCTGAATATTGTGGTGAACATTTTATTTTGTCTGTTTTATGAACATTTTATATTGATGGAACACTCCGTTATATAAATGGGCCAGAGTTGGCCTCTGTGTATTGGCCTAAAATGGCCTCCATGCTGTTTACATCTCTACAGCAGGCTACACTATCAACCCAAAGCCTGATGACACAAAACCCAAATTCTCACACATCCAAAAGCTTTATCTGTAGTCAAACTAAACATATTTTTAGCTGGGGGCACCTGGGCGGCTCAGTGGGTTAAAGCCTCTGCCTTCAGCTCTGGTCGTGATCTCAGGTTCCTGGGATCGAGCCCCGCATTGGGCTCTCTGCTCCACGGGGAGCCTCCTTCCCCCTCCCCCCCGCCTGCCTCTCTGCCTACTTGTGACCTCTGTCTGTCAAATAAATAAATAAAACCTTAAAAAAAAAAACATATTTTTAGCTGCTTAGAGCCCACTTGTGTGGCACACCCCACAAAACCTCACCCAATGTTTACTAACCATAGGCAAGACAGATGCGAATTGCTGCCATCCTTTGGCGCTCCCTGAACCAGAGATCCCCCCGCCATTTTGCTGCTGGGATGCACCTAGACAGATGAAGCCCCTCTCCAACCTCCTCTTCTCCCCCAGGAGTTCCCTTACCCTATTCCAATTCTGGATGATAGCCTCTTGGTGCTGTCTCAGAAAGACCTCTCATTGGACAGAATGTCTTCTCTTATATAACCCTATCCAAGCACCACCTACGACAGTTTATTGTGTATTATTGCCTTTCATAATCCTGTCTCTTCCTGGATCAACTCTGAAATCCTCTAATTACCACACACATTGAAAAGTGAGCAAATTTCCAACCAGTATATTATGATATATTTACAAGAAGGATATTATACAATCACTATATTTAGCTTATAAGCTTTTGAGGCCATTTTCTCCATTCTTAGCCTCTTCAACAACTCACGGAAGAATGAATAGTGCATAGCTAGTGATAGCTGTTAGGAGAGGAATGAGAAGTCTCAAGTTGTAACAACCAAAGGCTATGAGTGAACTCTCTGTCTTCTAGCAGCATGAAAAAAAGTCACTTAATATTTACAATGTCAGAAATATAGGTGGTATGAGCAGAAGAGAGAAACTGTAAATACAGAAATCATGTAGTAATACTGGGTGAACTTTAGTGCAGGGAAATGACAGCAAAGAGATAACAACCAGAAATACTGTGGAAATAATTGTGTCCTAAAGTGCTCCCTAGGTTGTTAATTATAAAACCTTATATAATTTCTATTCAGTCTCTGTTTTCCAGAGCGGTTGGCTCTATGAGCCATGTCCCAAGATTCTCTGCTAGAACAGTGAAAAAAGAATTAACATAAACACTTTTGCTTCTTTTCTGTAAAGTACTGAAAAGATAGAGGGGGAAAAAAAGGGAGATGAAATGTTGATTATATAGTAGTACAAGATGGAAGCAGGAAAAGGATGATTTTTATGAACTCATGTTCTTGCAACTTAATTCATCAGTTTGAAATTCAAACACTTGTCAAACAGGACAAGTTCTGCATGGTTATAACTTGGAAGCACTATAGCTATTGATTTTTAAATTTAGATTCTTTGTCTTTTTTTATTCCTAGGAATGCACTGGATTTAGTAAAATTTACTGCAATTTCAGTGGGAAGAAAATGACACAGTAAATACGAGAAAATAACTCAAGAAAAATGCTCAAAAAGTATTTTTCAGAAAATTGTATATACACATAGGGCAAGCATAAGTGTCAGATTTTTCAGTACAGAGCTGATTATAATATTCTGACTTTTTTTGAGTCAGTGCATTGGACCATATGTCCTAATTTTTCCTCAGAAAATCAAATTGCTGCATGTATTCTTTCCACGAATGTTGAAATAGGAAACCAATTATAATTTATTTATGTATTTCATATTCAGTGAGAGAATCTGTCCTAACACTTATTTATCAAGCTACATAATCTCAAAAATTACATTTATAATAAGTTTTATAAGACTAAAAATAAGGAACAACTAATTTTTTGCAGACCTAAAGACTCAATGTGAAAATTAGTTAAGAAAAATGAAAGATGGGGCACCTGAGTGGCTCAGTTGGTTAGGAGTCTGACTCTCGGTTTTGGCTCAGGTCATGAGATTGAGCCCTGCATCAGGCTCTGCACTCAGTGTGGAGTCTGATTGAGATTCTCTCCCTCTCCCTTTACCCCTCCCCCCTGCTCTTGTGCTCTCCCTCTCTCTCTCACTCTCTCTTCTCTCTCTCAAATAAATAAATAAATATTTTAAATAAATAAATAAATAAATATTTTAAGTAAATAAATAAAAGGTGATGATACTGCACTGAGTTATTAGAACTTGCCATTATAGTTCATGTAAGAGTTTACAGATCAGCTGCATAAAATAACATAGGTGTGACTAATATTAATTACACAAGCAGGTAATTTAAGTTACAAAATGTTAAAAAATTCCATCATTAAGGGCTTAGCAGTCCTCCCTATTTATATGTCATAGCTTAGTTTTTTCACCAAACAAGTTTAGGGAGATTTGGAGACTAATCATTAGATTACATATAAACATGCATATGTATATTTTGGTCTGATTTTTCTTATGTGCATAGGCATTGCTATAAAATTTTCAAGTAATATCTTAATTCTGTCTGTATACTGTATTTGCAAATTATTCATTTTTAGCTAGTTATTTTATAGTCAATATAAGTAAACCTGCCTAGCAAGTTACTTCTAACGAATAGTACACACACTTGCTGAGTGAGAAGATGTCACTCACATGGTTATCCTACAAAAATTCTCTGCCTTCCACTCTTCTCACTTCTCTTGATCTCTTACTTGCTCACTTGTAGAAACCAGCTGCCATGATATGAGCTGCCCTACAGAGAGACTAACATAATGGAAAAAATAATAATAAAATAAACAACAACAACAAAAAAAACAAACTGAGGGAGTCAGTGAAACAGTCAGTGAACAGTCAGTGAAAAATGAAGCCTGCAATTCAATAGCTCAACAGCCTTGAGAGTCATCTTGGAAGTGGATCATCTCTTAAGCCCTCAGATGATTACGTAACTTGATTGCATCCTTATGAAAGATCTGGAGTCAGAAGAGCCAGCTAAGCCATATTTCAGTTTCCTGACACAGAAAAGCAGTGAGAAAAATAAATATGTGTTGTTTTAAGTCATTAAATTATGGGATAATTTACTGCACAGCAATGGGTAATTATTATATACAATTTCAAAGAAAGTCTCAAGGTAACAGATATGAGGGCTGTCCAGTCATGTGTTTAGTGTGAGATGTGGGCCAGGAGCTTTAAAATGTCCACCATAGCTATGCTGAAATCAGGAGTGTGAGATAATGTGATATTGTTGGTAAGTATCTGCTTAGTTGACTCTTTGTATCCTAGGATCTATTTGTGCCTCATAATAAGCTTATGCTACAATTACTCTTCATGGTTTTGGTTCTTCATAGGTATGTAGATGATATAGATAGATGATAGATAGATAGATAGATGAAAGAAAGTTAGTTAAATAAACCATAAACCCTATATTTGTTGCTACTCCCAAGGGTAATATTAATATGTACCATCCATATTATCTATTAACCAAACTTTTCTCACACTTTCCTGCTCTTCAGTTAGTTTAGATTGATTTCTTGCTAATATGATCCAAGTCTACATCTTTGAGAGGGACTTACACTTTGAGAATACTTGTTTTCATAACTCTCCTCTTAAAGTTGTCATCATAAAGGAAGACCAAGAGATGCCCCAGTGATTAGCTCAATCTCAGTATTTACCCCTTTGATACTATTTTGTTTCAGCAATACTAGGTTCTGATTATAATTAATATCAATTACAATTGTCAGAGTAGTGACTCCTTTTATTTTTCATTTTTCTTGTTCACTAGCATAAGAAGTTAAAATGATAAAGTGATAAGAAACACATTGATAATAATGCAGTGATAGGGGACTTCAACATCCTGCTTACAGCAATGGACAGATCATCTAAGCAGAAGATCAACAAGGAAACAAGGGCTTTGAATGACACGTTGGGCCAGATGACTTCACAGATATATTCAGAGAATTTTACCCTAAAGCAAGAGAATACACATTCTTCTGAGTACACATGAAACATTCTCCAGAACAGATCACATACTGGTCACAAATCAGGTCTCGAATAGTACAAAAAGACTGAGATTGTTCCACGCATATTTTCAGACCACAATGCTTTAAAACCTGAACTCAATCACAAGAGAAAATTTTGAAGGAACACAAGTACACCTGTCAGAATGGCTAAAATTAACAACTCAGAAAACTATTGATATTGGTGAGGATACAGAGAAAGGGGCACATTTTTATACTATTGGTGGAAACAAAAGCTAGTGCAGCCACTCTGGAAAAGAGCATAGAGGTTCCTCAAAATGTTAAAAATATAGCAACCCTATGACCCAGCAATTGCACTATTAGGTATTTATCCAAAGGATACAAAAATACTGTTTTGAAGGGGCACATGCACCCCAATGTTCATAGCAACAATGTCTACCATTGCCAAAATATGGAAAGAGCCCAGATGCCTATCAGCAGGTGAATGGATAAAGAAGAGGTTGGATGTGTGTGTATGTATATATATATATATACATACACATACACATATATGTATTTATAATATATAGTATGTATGTATATAATATTTATAAAATTTATATATTACTATATGTATAACGAAATATTACTTAGTCATCAAAAGAATGAAATCTTGTCATTTGCAACAGCATGGATGGAACTAGAGGGTATCAGGCTAAGCAAAATAAGTCACTCAGAGAAAGAGAAATACCATACAATTTAACTAATATGTGGAATTTAAAAAACAAAACAGATGAATGTAGGGGAAGGAAAGGAAAGTAAAATGAGATGAAAATTGAGAGGCAAACCGTAAGAGAAGGTGAACTCTAGGAAACAAACTGAGGGTTTCTGGAAGGGAAGGGGGTGGGGGGAAGGGATAATTGATAGGGATTAAGGATGGCACTTGATATGGGGCACCTGGGTGGCTCAGTGGGTTAAAGCCTCTGCCTTCGGCTCAGGTCATGATCTCAGAGTCCTGGGATCGAGCCCCACATTGGGCTCTCCACTCAGCAGGGAGCCTGCTTCCTCCTCTCTCTCTGCCTGCCTCTCTGCCTACTTGTAATCTCTGTCTTTCAAATAAATAAATAAAATCTTTAAAAAAAAAAAAAAGGATGGCACTTGATGTAATATGCAACTGATGAATCACTAAATTCCACCTCTAAAACTAATAAAAAATGATGAGATGATATACATGTAGGTTGGGTATCAATTCTGGTAAGGAAAATTATTTCCCCATTCAGGATGGGAAGGAACAATATAGTTGACTTGGTATCAAGTGACTGGCCAGGATCTTAAATGGGCAGTGCACTGTCAAGGCACCACTTCAGGTTCTGTTGTTGACTCACTGGTGTTAGTTAGCATTGTCAGTAGCTAGCTTAGCCCTAAGGAGATAAATCCCTTACCAGTGGGACCATGCACAGCCTCCATCCCTACCATTTTGCCTGGCACATTCTTATCTTATATTTGTGCAAACATTGTGTTGGTAGAAAGCACAAGTTAATTAATCCTCACGGGACAAATAATCCTAATTGATTGAGGCACCTAGTTGATCAGTGTCTCCTCTCTGTCAGATGTTATTTAGTGGCCATTGACACAAAACACATATATCCATCAATTATATAACGATTTTTATAATGTACTCCAAATGCCACATCACTGGCTTTGAAATTTTGTTTTTGAATTTCTAAACTTTCTTCCTCAGATCCTGAACAATTACCAAAGTTATTCTCATTACCCAGCAGTCTATTTCTATAATAACACCGAGTTGCTTATTACTGTATATAAAGTTGATGACCTTGCACAGTTCTTGGCTTTGCCTAATAAATGGTATCTCCTCACCACACCTTTTAAGGCTACTCTGGGTTGGAACTGTAAGACTTGCACATACAAATCAGGCAGATCCATCTGTGACCCAGGACAACATTTTTCCTCTTCCATTATACAATTGTAGGAAACCACCATTAGTTCATTTGTTTACTCAAAGAAAGAAGTGTTGGTACAATAGAAGTTCCATGGAAGTCTGAACCACCCATGCATTCAGAAGATCATGTTTGTCCCCTGGATCAGTCCAGGAAGAATGTCTAATATCCCTTATTTATCATAAATGATTACTGGTGCATCTGCCCATCATTATAACTGGATTAACCTAATAGTATCCAAGTCACGAGCAATAGCTCTGATTGCACCTGAGTTCCCGCAGTCAGGTGCTCCGCCTTCACTAGGCATAGTAGACTCCAGGAGCTGTATTTTGAATGATGAGTCATTATTTGCTGATACACTGTAGGACTGAACTGTGCATACTGTGTATCTCTTCACGGGGCTTGCCAGAGGTTCCACACTATATCCTTATCTCTGATGAACCCCTCTAGCATCATAGATCTGCTGGGTCATATAACCCATATTCTGTGCAAAACCCTCTTTGACTATGGTCTTCACTCAAAACTGCTGCTTGATAAATTGGTCAGAGCAGTACCCCAAAAGGAAATACAAAATGTGGCAATATAGGCCCAAATAATTACCATCTTTTTTCTTTTTTAAAATATTTTATTTATTTATTTGATGAGAGAGACACAGTGAGAAAGGGAATACAAGCAGGGGGAAGAGGAGAGGGAGAAGCAGACTCCCTGCTGAGCAATGCAGGGCTCGATCCCAATGCCAGGCTCGATCCCAGGACCCTGGGATCATGACCTGAGCTGAAGGTAGACACTTAAAGACTGAGCCACCCAGTTGCCCCCATCTTTATCTCAGTGGCAGATAATTCAGGGCGAAATTATAACTGTCTTGAGTATTAGATGAAACGCCAGCCATTATCCCAGATTACCATAAAAATATCACTTATAAGACAAAACCCTGTAGAGTTGTTCTTTCCCCAATCTTTGGCAGACATTAGTCCTGGCAGTACATCCAGAGTTTCTGCCATTTCCTAATATTAATAGCATGTAGTCGTCAATACCAGACACCGAAAAAAGGTTCTGAAGCATATTAACCTAGTCCATGAAAACCATACAGTGACAAATATAAAAAGATTTAAGAAACTATAGACTCCGAATGTGTATCCTCACTATTATTGTGTGAGAGCAAGCAGCTTCTGATCCTTTTCAAAAAGAAGACATATTACAGATCAATAGCTGCACAGGTGTGTTCATCAGTCCCTATAAAAGTACCATATTCCCCACAGCATCTATTATTGATGCTACAAATTGACTGGATTTACTATAATTTCTACTGTCTGACAAAGATCAGAGCAATGAGATTTATGATGACCTGCTGGTGATGCCTGGAGCAGATGTGGTTATGAATGATTACTTGGCATAACTGGTTAGACAACCTTTCTTGACTACATGGCCAGGATCATATGTTCCTGTGAAACCAAGATTCATCATATAGCTCGTGTTGGTACCATCTGGAGACAGAGCTCATCAATGTGCCAAGAACACTGTACTGCCTGTGCCTGGAAGTTACTCAGATCCCCAGTGCTTGCTTGCCTTCCTCATGCAGTATACCATTTGCCTTTAAATATAAACCTTCATGACTACACATGATAGAGTCAGTTGAGTTCTGACCTTGAGGAGTAGGAATTTAAGTAATTAGCTTCACTCGTGGAGATCCGTGGCTCAACCTTGCTTGGAATTTTAAGAAAACAGGTAAAAAGGGCTGACAGTTTTAACCCTGACAGACAGCTGGTTCTTTCCCAGGGACTTTATTCCTCATTTACTGAGTCTGCCCAGACAAATTAATGCCTCTGTATTTCCAGGTTGTGCTTGTAGGTGGGTTGAGGTGTTTTTCTGTCTTTAGCAAAGCTTCCAGATACAAAGCAGGAAAACGTCTTAATCTGAAGCATTATGTACTGAGTACTAGTAACATGGCTTAAAACTGTTCACTACAGTACTTATGAAATCATGTGGACCTAGAGACTGTAATAAAATGTATCACAAGTTTCTGCCACATTGTTTTAAAGATAATGTGTATGTCCATGTGAGCATGCAAGAGAAGTTTAAGCGGTCAGTGCCTGTATAACAGGCATTAAACATTTAAGAATTTTTGGAATATAAAAAAAAATGCTGTTCTTACAGAAATTTCTTGATTTATCTGCCTTCTTTTCTCTACCACCCTAAAATAATTCCATTATCAAAAGTAACAAGCTGGGGCACCTGTGCAGCTCAGTGGGTTAAGCCTCTGCCTTCAGCTCAGGTCATGATCTCAGGGTCCTGGGATCAAGCCCTGCATTGGGCTCTCTGTTCAGCGGGGAGCCTGCTTCCCTCCCTCTCTCTGCCTGTCTCTCTGCCTACTTGTGATCTCTCTCTCTGTCAAATAAATAAATAAAATCTTTAAAAAAAAAAGTAACAAGCTATTCAGAATTATTTTGAAATCATAAGGCATTAACTATAAACGTGATGGCATCAGAGAAAGTTGCTTTTAGTTTATCTATGGTTTCTAGCAATGGTAAACATGCCATCATATTTTACTATTCACATAATTTTGTGTAGTTATTCATCCCATACATGCCCTTGTATGTCCAGCGTTGAAAGCTTTACTTATGTCTAACCAATAATTAGATGCTATTGCATTGGAAAAATGAGCAAGGAGAGGGTTAGCACATGATTCAAGTAAAAACAATTTGATTCTTTCCTTAAAACTGATGTTTGGCTATTGGAAGAAAGAAGCTATCTTTTTCCTGGGTTCTCTAAAGTTATGAGGATGTCAGTTATGAGGGTTTGGGCAGTCATCTTTCTTGTGTTGTGAATAAAGCCAGTCAACTTCAGTTTTCTTTAACATAAAGGAAATGGTGGGGCCTTTAAAGATTAGGAAATACTGGATTACAAATTAGATGAATGGTCATAATTGAATATACATATTAAGAATCAGATGTTTAGGGATGCCTGAGTGGCTCAGTTGGTTAAGCGGCTGCCTTCGGCTCAGGTCATGATCCCAGCGTCCTGGGATCGAGTCCCACATCGGGCTCCTTGCTCAGTGGAAAGCCTGCTTCTCCCTCTGCCTCTGCCTGCCACTCTGTCTGCCTGTGTTCACTCTCTCTGAACAAAAAAAAAAAGTTAAAAAAAAAAAAAAAAGAATCAGATGTTTAGGGGACACTGGGTGGCTCAGGCAATTAAGTGTGCAACTCTGATTTTGGCCAAGATCATGATCTCTGGATTGTAAGATCGAACCCCACATCAGGCTCCCTGCTCAACAGGGTGTCTGCTTGAGATTCTCTCTCTCCATCTCCCTTTGCCCCTCTCCCATGCATTCTCTCTCTCTCTAAAATAAATAAATAAATAAAATCTTAAAAAAAAAAGAATTAGAAGTTTAGATACTTATAAGTATAAAATAGTTCAAAAGTGTTCTTATTCAATATATGATTCAAAATATGGCAAAAAAAAAATCCCAGAAAGTTATTTGCTAAGAAAAATATCACTCCATTATTTAAAGTCCTAAAGTTGGGACTCCTAACCTGATTAAGACCATAGTTCATGCTTTTCTCCCATTCCATTTCTAACTGACATCCTAGAGATGATGAGCTCTTTGAGGGACATGATGTAGAGAGAGTAGAAACAATTTAATAATACTTAATATTATTAAAGTATTTGTTATACATCAATCATGTGCTAAACACTTTATTTGCATTTCTTCATTGAGTCTGAAAAGTAGCACCTAAACTGGTAGATTGCATTAGTATATTTATTTCAGAAAGAAGAAAAATAACATTTAAAAAGTGTTTGTAAATATCCTAAGAGCACAAGCATATTCTGGTTGGACTGAGGATAACAGGAGCTTGAAGTTGAGTTTATCAGATTTGAGTACTGTTCCACTAATTATGAAAAAGTAAAGATGATTATAACAAATCATATATAACTACACCCACATTTTAAAGATTAGTTTTGCAAAGCCTATATGCCAGACTCAAACTAACACAAATTATGTCCTCAAACCTAAAAAATTAGATTTGAGTTTCATGTTACTCATTTTTAACACTACCATTTCCAGCCACACACATTGCTCTCTCAAGTAGCATTGTTCCTTATTCTAGTCAAATGATGGATATGATTGAAATATATAGAAAATATTCCCTTAAAATATTAAAGTGAAGAAAGTTATGAAAAAAACACTTTAAAAAAATCTTCAAGTTACTTTTTGACACATTCTCTGAGAGCAAAAGAAACTACTGCTTTAACAGTTAAAGGGAAATGGTGTTAGTTATATTATATATATAGTTAGTTCATATGCATGTCTTCGTATAGAAATATTTTTCAATTAAAAAATTGTAGCTTTAGATATGTTTCACAAGGCTATCTTGGAAAAATTGATTGTGAAGGCATGAATCCAACAAAGTGTTCATTTTTAAAGGTACTTTAAAAATAGGAATTTTTTTCTGTCATCTCTGCATATCACA
Source organism: Enhydra lutris kenyoni (assembly GCF_002288905.1). Classification (NCBI taxonomy): domain Eukaryota; kingdom Metazoa; phylum Chordata; class Mammalia; order Carnivora; family Mustelidae; genus Enhydra; species Enhydra lutris. The sequence goes on along the minus strand of NW_019154086.1, from coordinate 81,013,077 downwards.
TTCTTAATATTGGCTAATCAACAAGGACATACAGTATTTTACAAAAGGAAATGTACACTGCTTGTAATATTGCAATAGTGATTTGTTATTAAAAGACTGCAAATCAATGTATTTAAACAATAAAATAAATCTTTATTTCTAATTTTCTATTTTGAAGTTGTTCTGAAGTGACTTTTTCACTCATATATAAATTCTAACTTTCTTCCTTAAGCAGGTAACCATTTGTGCTTCTTAAAGAACTCTGAGGAGAAAGTGTAAATAGCCTTTCTTCACACATTGCAAGTCACTTTTATTTAAGTAAGTTCAGTGTACAAAACTGCATTGATATATGTATATTCATATTTCAATATCTTTCTTAATATTTGGGTCTTTAGTCCATGTGTACTTTCTAAATCAAGGATTTAAAATTATTTGGTAATATATCAGTAAAAGAAGCTAGGCATGTGTCATTTTTTCCTACTCAAATTTAAAAATAAACTAATATGGGGCACCTGGGTGGCTCAGTGGGTTAAAGCCTCTGCCTTCGGCTCAGGTCATGATCCTAGGGTCCTGGAATCGAGCCCTACGTAGGGCTTTCTGCTCGGCAGGGAGCCTGCTTCCCTTCCTCTCTCTCTGCCTGCATCTCTGCCTACTTGTGATCTCTGACTGTTGAATAAATAAATAAAATCTTCAAAAAAAAAACTAATATGACCTAATATAGATAGATAGATATAGACATAGATACAGATTTAGATATATTAAGTGCAATCTCTTGTAATTCTTGCACTTGTTTAAATCTCTTGCTTCAAATTATAGAATTAAAGAAACTGTATTTCATTCAGAACAATGTAAATAGTCGTAGATAGAGGCCAACTTACTGGCTGTAGGAAATTTTACATTTACAAAAAAAAAAAAATTCACATTTATATTTGAGCAGTATAACCTGCTCCAAGTAAAACATCTGACACACATGATTTCAGATTGATAACTTATTTCTCCATTTGTTTCTAGTCTCATTATCCTGGATTTATTAAGACAGAGAAAAAGAACAGGATGAATGATTATGGACCCAAATGAAATTGTGTGCCTATATAATCAAGATAATTTTGTACAACAATTAATTTTTGTCATCATTCTGCTTTATCAAAGTGTGCAAATAAGGACTTCAAAGAGCCATTAGATTTGGCTAATAATGGCAGACTTGTATATTTAGTTCTCCAAACATCTGTATTTATCCTTGGCTGCAACAATGAGCTGAATATGATGAATATATTTCTGAACTTGCGCTTTGTTCGAGTTTTTGATGAGAGTAGAATTTGTTCATCTAATACCATTCTTGTATTAACACTCATATGTTGATCTAATTTTATCATGCAATGATTATAAGGACAATCAAAGAAGACAGAGTAGGAGGATGGAACGAGAGGCATGGAAGACTCAATTACATAATTTAAAAGTCTCTAATAAAAGTTCCATTCCATCCATCAATGAAATATACTATCTTATTTTTTCTACCAATAACTTTAACATTCATGTTATTAACACTAAGTTGCACATATGTAACACTTTATAAATGTATTTCTGACAAAATCTTGCATTTAGCACCTGTCTCCTGGTGTAGAAGACATTTTACAGATGAAGATTCTACAACCTTATGATCAGAGAAAGTGACTTGAACAAGATTCAGACTCAGTCAAGGATGGGATAGGGATTACAGCCCTGCACCTTCAGACTCCAAGTATTCTTTCTGAAACACCTTTCTGCTATAGTACACCAAGCCTGAAAATTACAAAATTTAATAAAGTCTTACAGTGTATTGCTTCAGATTTCAAATGAAATTATCAACATACTCCCTTCAGCTCAGATGAGCTATATCCAGTGCTCTGCTTTGTGAATCTGGATCTAAAGCAAATACTCAACTAATGAAGAAATGAGGGTGGGGAGTAGAAAGTGGGAAGAAGCCTCAAATGTTTGCCCTACTAAGTTGTTTTTGAGCAAATTCATATCCCAAATGATATGGTCAAGATGTCAACACATCTTTGATATATTGATCTATATGAATGGAGATGAACTAAATCAGTACTTTGCTATGTTTTCAGTATGTCAGCCTAAACACACATGCGTGCACACAAACATACACAAACGAATTAATAATGACATGGTATAGTTTTTTTTCTACTTCGGTCAATTGTTTCATGACTCTAAAATTAAAGTTAAAAAAGTAAAAGTGGGCACCTGGGTGGCTCAGTGGGTTAAGCCTCTGCCTTTGGCTCAGGTCCTGTTCTCAGAGTCCTGGGATGGAGCCCCACATTGGGCTTTTGCTCAGCAGGGAGCTGCTTCCCCCTCCCACTCTGCCTGCCTCTCTGCCTACTTGTAATCTCTCTCTTTCTGTCAAATAAATAAATAAAATCTTTAAAAAAAAAATAAAAGCAAAATACAAGGTTTGCCTTCATGATGTCTTCTATTAATCTCAGCACTATTTTCACCTCATTATCATCTGTATTTTAGTGTGTATATAATATATATATATATATATAACTTTTGCTTTTTGCCATTTATTTTAGCCAAATAGAGTATAAATGGTTAGAAAAAGAATTTCATCATCATGAATTAAATAAACACAATCAGCAATTTATTGTCTGTGGGATTTAATTCAGTAATTTTTTAAAAGAAATATTAGTTCAGCATTTACTAATTTCAGGTTATTTTTCTAAACATTAAACATGTCAGAAGAAATAAGATAAATGCCCTGCATTTAGATCCTGGAAATATGAATTCTATTTTTGTCTCAAGAGCTATAAACTGGGCATTTAGTCCAATAGGTCATTATAAAAATAAATAATTACATTTTAAATAAATTTCCTCAAAGAGAAATTTTGTGAATATACAAGATGAAATGAAAAACATAAAGCTGGCTAAAGTGAGTTTTAATTGAGTTAAAAATTTGGGAGCTATGAATGATGAATGAATGAATCACTCAACACATTTATATTTAATCTCAGTCTTAAAATGGATTCATTCAAACATATTGAGGTTCTGGAGAGATTGTAATTTATTTTGTAATAGTAACTTGCTAAAATATAATTCCTTCTCCATATGGAATTTTGTGCAGCAAAGCTATGTCTGAAAAGTTGATTATTTATTCAGTGCCGAACAACAATTTATCTTAGCCCCAAAATTTGGGAGGCCGTGAATTAAATATAGTTCCTTAATTTATATTCACAATTCTGAATTTGTGTTTTGTTTTGTTTTCATTGTGATCATTTTCCTAAATGTCAAACCAGGTAGATAATAAGATTATGCTTCCTTAATTAAAATAAACTTTCAAACTTTTAAATAAACTTCTAAAAAGTTTGTTTAAGTTTTCTAGCTGGAGAGATTCACAGAGGTTTTCCACCTCAATGAAGGTTCATCATTGGGAGCCTCATTGAACCTCTAGTCAATGAGTGATAAAGGGATGACTGCTAGAGAAGCAGTAATAAACCCAAGGTGTCCACCCTAGACACACCTTACACACACTTTACACACCTTACACACAAACCTGGCACTGCTCCACCCCAGACATACCAATACAAGTATTGGTGAGGGTGTGAAGAAAAGAGTACCCTTGTACACTGTTGTTGGGAATGTAAATTGGTACAGCTGCTATGGAAAACAGTATAAATATTTCTCAAAAAATTAAAAAATAGAACTACCATATGATCCAGCAATTCTACTTCTGAGTATTTACCTGAAAGTAATAAAAAACTAACTCAAGAAGTTACCCCAACTTCATTGAAGCAATATTTACAATAACCAAAACATGAAAACAACCTAATTATACATGTAAAATTCAGTCCTATAAAAGGAAAACATTGCATCATTTGCAAACAAAAGACTGGTGGTTGCCAGAAATGGGGTGAGGAATGGAAAAATATATATGAAGGTGGTCAAAAGATACAGACTTTCACTTATAAAATAAATAAGTCCTAGGGATGTAATATACAGCATGATGATGATAGTTATTAATGTTGGATATTTAAAAGTTATAAAGAAACTGGATTGAAACAATTCTCATCACAAGAAAAAAAGGACTACGTGGTAATGAAAGTTAAGTAGACTTATTGTGATGATCATTTTGCAATAAATATTCATATTTGGAATCACTATGCTGGTTACCTAAAATGATCATGTCATTTATCAATTTTAACTTGATTTTTAAAAAGAGGATAAAAAATTTAAAATTGAGCTTGTTTCTATTCATACATGTGTTTTTGTAATTAAAAGATAGCATAAAAATGGAGATTTATTGAGTACCAAAGTTCAGGTTTAAAGGACTAGCCACAGTTTTAATTATTTGCTCCAAGTATTTATTTAAACAACTCTTCAACCATCCAGAAAGACTACAAGAAGAAAGAGAGAGAGAGAGAGAGAGAGAGAGACATAAAGAATAGAGGGATATATTATTTTACTTTGGTAAATAATAAAACATTTATGGTGGTATGTAGAATTTTTATTGAAATTCTATTATAAATTGCTGAAAAGTTGAAAACACTATAGGGAATGATTCCCATGTTACCCAATATCTTAAATTATTTTACCTCAAAATTGAATTGATAATATTTGCTTTCCACCTTTATAAATGTAAGCAATAGGAAATAAAGATAGTTGTGTGATAAATTTGCATCTTTGATATACCAATATTTTAAGAAGGTTTTCATATTATTGCCCTCTCCAGTGTGTAATCTGTATGTTAAGTAATTTAGTTCTGATTTCTTATACAAGCAATACTTAATTTTCCAAATTCTGGAGAAAGCGAATATTTTTATAAGTGAAAAGTATAATTTCAAAGTCCTTTAAAATCATGGAAACCAGGGGCACCTGGGTGGCTCAGTGGGCTAAAGCCTCTGCCTTTGGCTCAGGTCATGATCTCAGGGTCCTGGGATTGAGCCCCGCATTGGGCTCTCTGCTCAGCAGGGAGCCTGCTTCCCCCTCTCTCTCTGCCTGCCTCTCTGCCTACTTGTGATCTCTGTCTGTCAGATAAATAAATAAATCTTAAAATAAAATAAAATAAAATAAATAAATAAAAATAATGGAAACCAGAATTTCCTAGATTTTTTTCTATATTTTTTTCTATATTTTATAATGTTCTTTTTATATCTGACTTGTGAACACACTTGGTTTTCAAAATACTGTGAACTGATACATGTAATTCTAGTCACTAAATCATTCAGATTATAATCATCCTGTCAGAAAGTATTTACATTATAAATAATACATTTAACATAGTTTCACATTATTATGGCATTAAAAGTGATGTTTATCCCTTTACATATGTAAAATGTATGATTCTGATTCTAGTTTCTTGTGGGGACATGTGAACTTGTATGTCCACATGGACTATAATAAAAAAATTAATGCCCTGCACAACTTATTTTGATCCAGAAAGAATTTAAGTATCTACACTCTTATCTTTTCTGTGATAGTTTTATTTCAGAGATATCTGGAATTTCAAATGTTCATAATTCTAAGTAAATTATCTTTTATTTATTTCTGCAATGTCTCATACATATGAAGATTGCAAATATATAAGTATTTAATGTCTCTTTATAGAATGCCTGGCATGTACTTATTACTGAATCAGGTTTATAACTTTTAACTGAATTAGCTATAATAAAGTTTTAAGAATCTTTATTGGAATACAGTGTTTATGGAAAAGTAATAAACATCACTAACAGAGCACTCTGTCAATAAATTGTTAACTTGTCCCAAGCTATCTACATTGAGGAAAAAAAGAAAGGCAGAAAAGTAATAATTGGTTGTAAATATATTTGTTTTAAACATCAAAACTTACAACTATTTCAAATCCCCTATTTCCATTATCAAAGTCCTTTACTTTGAATAGACTTTCCAATCATAGAGTTCTGTGTAGAGGTTTCAAAACAAAAACAAAACACACACAACTAAAAAACTTTAAATTCCACTTGTTAATTGATGTCCACCTAAATCTGGAGAGATAATGTAAATCTACTTTGCACTGCTCAAGTCAATATCATTAAAATACCAGTTTACCTTGTCTCACTTGGATCATATATTGACCATATTTTTAATTCAAATTTAATACTATCCTACACAACTATGAAAGTTAGAATAGCATTTATTAGGAAATAAAGAACAAGCTTTATGGTTTTTTTTATTATAATTGTGTTCTTGAGTGCAAACCTAACTTTTACATTGTTAAGACAGATTTTTTCAGCCATAACTCAAGGTTATGGTGCATATGCCAACTTGCTTTTTATGTAATTCTTACTTTTATTTTAGTCCCATTTATTCAATATAGACTACATCAATACCAAAACTCAAAAATTTTTGAAATAAAGTTTCAACTTTTAAAAAATTGTGTCACAGGAGACCCAAACCACAACCCAACACTAACCCAAATATTTCACACAAACGACAATTGGTATCTTATTGCAAAAATCAGTGTTATCTTAAAGACACCTTTTAAATTCTAAGCATATTATGTCATCAATGGCCTAGTACAGGGCCTGAATATGGTAAGCACAAAATAAATTCCTACTCAATAGGCAACTCCCCCCCCCACCAAAAAAAGAAAAAGAAAACACATGAAAACAGTGTTTCAGGAGCAAGGACATCCTAATTTAGAAGCTACTATCCAATTTCCCAGATAAGAGTCAGAAGACCTTCAGAATGGCTACAATCAATAAGAAAAGAAATAGCAACTGTTGCTAAGCATGTGGATAAAGGGAACCCTATTGCACTGTTGGTGGGAATGCAAACTGGTGCAGCCACTCTGGAAAACAGTACGGGGGTTCCTCAAAGAGTTAGAAAGAGAGCTATCCTATGATGCAGTAATCACATTACCAGACATTTATCCCAAAAATACAAAAACTCTAATTCAAAGGGATACAAGCACTTCTATGTTTATAGCAGCATTACATATAATAGCCAAATTCTGGAAGCAGTCCAAGTGTCCATCAATGAATGAATGGAAAAGGAAGAGGTAGTATATGTACACACACACACACTCACACACACACACACAGGAATATTATTTAGCCATAAAAAAGAATGAACTCTTGCCATTTGCAACAACATGGACAGAGCTAGAGAGTAACGCCAAGTGAAGTCAGTCAGTCAGAGAAAGACAAATACTGTGTGATTTCACTCACATGTGGAATTTAAGAAACAAAAAAAATGAGCAGAAAAAAAAAAAAAAAGAGTAAGACAAACCAAGAAACAGACTCTTAACTACAGAAAATAGACTGATAGTTACCAGAGAGAAAGTGGGGGGAGGAGTGGGTAAAGAGAGGATGGGGATCAAGCAGTGCACTTTCTGGGGTGGGCACAGGGTGATGTATGGAACTGTAGAATTACTATTTTGTACACCAAGAACTAATATAATACTATAGGTTAACTATACTAGAATTAAAATAAAAGCTTAATGAGACAAAAAGAATCAAAAGATCTTGATTCTGTTGCCTCTGCCACTTCCAGGATGTACAACCGTGGGCGGATCACTTAACCATTTAAGGCTTCAGTGTCCTCATTTAAATAAAGAAGTAACTCTGAGAGGTGACATACGGAGAATTATTCCACTCTAAAAATTCTATGACTTCTGAAATTTCTGAGGCTTTTAATCTGTATAATGCTATTTCCAATGCGCAATACATATTTAATTGAGCAGACTGAACAATATAGCTTTTATATGGTCAAAATTTCATATTTAATTGAATGTTAATGGCCATAAATCTCACAATTCAATAATTCAGTAGTTGGTTGTATTGTATATCCCAGTATGAGCTCACCTACATTATGTAACAACAACAAAAAATCTAGTTTTCATTTTATTATTTCTTAAGTATATGAAATCTTTCCACGTTAATTATTTTAAACATATAAGAGTATTAAAATTCATTGCTGTTTGATGTCATAAATATGGAAATATTTTAAAGTCACCCAAGTCATGTCTCTATAACTTTTGGTACAACTAAAAGAGTCATAATAATAACTTTATAAGAAGAAATCCTGCTAATTCAAGTCAGGCACAATATTGGAAAGAATCTCAGCCTAAAGAGAAGATTGACAGTAGTTATGTTGGAAGGAAAATGGAGCTGCCAAGAATAACTCAGTTAACACTGACATTCTAAGCAAAAGTATTTAAAGTATTTCAAATTCTTGTTCATATATGATAGGGTAGTTAAAAATAAAGAGATGCCCAAATAAGGCTCAGAATTGTGATTTACATATAAAAATGTAATGGGTTTAAAATTTAATACCATCCATATAATTAATTCAGAAACCAAATATAGCTGTATAAATTAAATGAAGCTTTTGTAAGCAATAAAACTTGCTTGTGATTTTAATTGCTGAGTAGAAAGTGGCATTTGAAAATTCCTCAGAGAAATCTTGGGATTTATTTTCAGAATGATACTAAATGGACATGTTTGATTTATTTTCTTCAAACTTACACTTTGACAAAGTTTTTATGAAGTCTGAGAAAAGTGAATTAAAATAGTTATATAAAATCAGGAGACAGGCAACAGCCGTGTGAGTTCCCTGGTAAGGATCATGGGGCTCTGGCAATATACAAAGAGAATGTAAAAAAAAACAAGTACAGGGGCACCTGGGTGGCTCAGTGGGTTGGGCCTCTGCCTTTGGCTCAGGTCATGATCTCGGGGTCCTGGGATCGAGCCCAGCATTGTGCTCTCTGCTCAGCGGGGAGCCTGCTTCCCCCTTCTACTCTGCCTGCCTCTCTGCCTACTTGTGATCTCTCTCTCTGTCAAATAAATAAATAAAATCTTAAAAACAAAACAAAACAAAACAAGTACAGAAGAGCACAGACATGCCAGGAATAAAAACAGTGATTAATGTAACCTCTAGGAAATGCCATAATGAACTCTGTATAAATGAAGGTATTCTGATTTCCCAACATTTCTAATATAGAAAGGACCTAGAAGTCCATCCTCATTTTATAAATGAACTGAGAATAACTCAGGAGATTCTCTAAGGTCATTAAATAACTAATGCAAAATCCAAAGTATCTCAAGGCTCCAAATTCCCCTTTGTTATGTATCATTTTTACAAAGACATAGTATCTAAAGCATAGCTTTCTACAAATTGCTAAACTCTTTAATACATGTGTCCTTGTGGTAGTCTAAAGACAACACCACTGATTTCATCTCAAGCTATTAATTCCTCCTTTTAATAAAAGCATAAATGTTATCATCAATTTCATAATTCATCAAGAAGTATTTTCAAATATTCTATTTATAAAGAATGATGTAAAATAGCTGCAAGTATATCATATATAACCGATATTTAGAATAAATATGGCAACTCAAATATGCCTAAAAATCATTTGTAATGAAACAGGAAAGGTTTGAATCTCTAGTTGGTAAGGCAGTAGTTTTCACAACCTGTGTTCTAAAACATCAGGAACTAATGGTGTACTATATGTTGGCTAACCGAATTTAAATTAAAAAAAAATAACATAAACTTACAAAAAATAAAACATCAGGGACCAAAGAATATCTTTTAAACTGTACTTAAGCACAAGATGTCTCTTAAGTAAGTGAAGACAGAAAGTCATCAAAATATCATCTTGTCTTTCATGTTACCCGTAGAACACTGGATGTATTACAAGAATAACCCTTTGGTTAAAATTCTATTTGCTTCACCTATTCCAGTGCCTTTCCAACTTTAGTTTCATCAGATTATCTGGTTAAAAGAAAACTGCTGGGGCGCCTGGGTGGCTCAGTGGGTTAAGCCGCTGCCTTCGGCTCAGGTCATGATCTCAGAGTCCTGGGATCAAGCCCCGTATCGGGCTCTCTGCTCTCTAGGGGAGGCTGCTTCCTCCTCTCTCTGCCTGCCTCTCTGCCTGCTTGTGATCTCTCTGTCAAATAAATAAATAAAATCTTTAAAAAAAAAAAAAAGAAAACTGCTGATTTCACACCTCTAGTTTCAGATTCAATAAAGATGAGATGCAGAGTGAGATTTAATATTTCTAGCAAATTTCTTGGTGATGCTAGTGCTGCTGGTCTGGTGAACACACTTTAAGAAATCAAGGAATTTATCCCGTTTATTATTGCACCAGAAACTGTAAGATACATAAGAATAAACCTAACCAAAGAGGTAAAAGATCTTTCTCTGAAAACTATAGAACACTTACGAAAGAAATTGAAGATGACACAAAGAAATTGAAAAACATTTCATGCTCATGGGTTGGAAAAACAAATATTGCTAAAATGTCTATACTACCCAAAGTAATCTATACTTTCAATGAAATCTCTGTCAAAAATACCATCTACATTTTTCATAGAGCTGGAATAAACAATTCTAAAATTTGTATGGAACCAGAAAAGACCCCAGATAGCCAAAGTAATGTTTAAAAAGAAAACCAAAGCTGGAAGCATCACAATTTGGGACTTCAAGGTGTATCACAAAGCTATAATCATCAAGACAGTTAAGTACTGGCACAAAAACAGACACATAGATCCATAGAACAGAACAGAGAACCCAGAAATGGACTGTCTACTCTATGGTCAACTAATCTTTGATAAAGCAGGAAAGAAGATTCAATGGAAAAAAAAAAAAAAAAAAGAAGTCAAAAACTAATAATATACTCTATGTTGGCTAACTGAACATAAAAAAAAAAAAAAAACAAGGAAAAATAAAATAAGATAAAAACAGAGAGGGAGGAAAACCATAAGAGACTCTTAAATATAGAGAACAAACTAAGGGTTGTGGAGGGGAGGTGGATGAGAGGATGGGCTAAATGAGTGATGGTTATTAAGGAGGGCACTTGGGATGAGCACTGGGTATTTTATGTCTGTGACGTATCACTGAATTCTGCTCTTGAAATCAGTGCTGCACTGGTTCACTAACTTGAATTTAAATAAATAGTAAATTAATAAATTCAAATAAAAGAGAAGGGAAAAAGACAGTCTCTTCAACAAATGGTATTGTGAATACTGGATAGCCACATGCAGAAGAACGAAACTGGACTACTTTCTCACACCATACACAAAAATAAATTCAAAATGGATGAAAGACCTAAATGTGAGACAGGAAACCATTAAAATTCTAGAGGAGAACACAGGCAGTAACCTTTCTGACATTGGCTGTAGCAACTTCTAGTAGATATATCTATCTACTAGATATCTAGTAGATATGTCTCCTGAGCCAAAGGAAACAGAAACAAAATGAACTATTGGGACTTCATCAAGATAAAAAGCTTTGCAAAGCAAAGGAAACAACAAAACTAAAAGGCAACCTACAAAATGGGAGAAGATATTTGCAAATTATATACCCAATAAAGGGTTAGTATCCAAAATCTATAAAGAACTTATCAAATTCAACACCCAAGAAACAAATAATCCAGTTAAGAAATGGGCAGAAGACATGAATAGACATTTTTCTAAAGAAGACATCCAGATGCTTAAGAGACATGAAAATAATACTCATCTTCGAGGAGATGCAAATAAAAACTACAATGAGATATCACCTCACACCGGTCAGAATGGTTAAAATCAACAGCAGAGGAAACACAATTTGCCGAGGATGCAGAGAAAGGAGAACCTTCTTATACTGTTGGTGGGAATGCAAACTGGTACAGCTACTCTGGAACACAGTATGAAGATTCCTCAAAAAGTTAAAAATAGAGCTACCCTATGACCCAGCATTAGCACTTCAAGGTATTTACCCAAAGTATACAAAAATTCTAATTCAAAGGGCACATGCACCTGGATGTTTACAGCAGCAATGTCCATAACCGCCAAATTATGGAGAGAGCCCAAATGTCCATCAACTGATGAATGGATAAAGAAGAGATACAGATGTGTGTGTGACACACACATACACTCATATAAAGAGTGAAATATTACTCAGCCATAAAAAGAGAATGAAATCTTGCCATTTAGTAGGACACGGATGGAGCTAGACTATATTATGCTAAATGAAATAAGTCAGTCAGAGAAAGACATACCATATAATCTCACTTGTATGTGGCATTTAAGAAACAAAACAGTTGAATATATAGGAAAAAACAAATAAAAGAGAAGGAGGCAAACCATAAGAGACTCATAACTGTAGAGAACAAACTGAGGGCTGCTGGAGGAGAGGTGGGAGGGGTACGGGCTAAATGGGTGACCGGAATTAAGAAGGGCACTTGTTGTGATGAGCACTGGGTGTTGTTTGTAAGTGATGAATCACTAAATTCTACTCCTGAAACTAAAATAATAATAATAATAATAATAATAATAATAATAATTACAGCTTTGCTCTACATAGCCCACTTGTGTTTTAAGTCATGCAATTCTACATAATTATGTATAATTAATTATTAATGTAATTATCATGTTTTTGTTTAGGCTTTTTTTTCTTCTAATGGCATAAAAAACTTGACCTGGGTTAATTTTCATATTTATATTCTCCCACTGTTCAAAAACACAGTATGATTCAAATAATAATGCAAATTCAAGTAATAATTACCTCCCAAGTCCATGTGATTTTAGTCTATATCTCTCACTTTAGTATGAGCTCCTCTCTTTTCCTAAATACATCTTTTTAAAAACACAATTCGAGTGTCTCCTCAAAAATTCTCTCATGAACAAACAGTTTGCAGGCCTTGATGGAAGAGTACAAAGTTGGTGAGCTGTAAAACAGTCTGCCAGGGTACTGCGGGAGCTAGTAAACCACCATAGTGGGTTCTTGTCTTTGTTTTTGTTTTTTCCTACAGCCTGAATGATCAACTCATTTATTTGCTCTTCCTTGACCTTCTCAGAGATTTCACCTTTTAAATTGCTCTCCCTTTGACCTGCCTTGCTTTTCACAGTCTAATTGAAATGTGGAACTAAAAAATGGATTCATAAAGACTGAAATATGTTTTGACTTTGTTCATTCACTAAAACATATATAGTTAAAAGCATTGGCACAAACAACTATGTGTGTGTTATCTAGCTTCTGTATAACTCTTACGAAAAAATGATTTTCTCTCTGCGATAACTCTTCCTCAAAAAGTAGTCCTGATCGCTATTAGACCAAATCATTAAGCATTGAATATTAGTCAATAGTCTATCAAAGATGAAATCGTTGGAAAACAGAATTAAATATTTGTTTTAAGCATGGCAAAATCCTTACCAGGCTTTCATAGTAACTGAAAAACTGGAAGTAAATTTCATGATAATTAATAGAAAGGAGATTTCTGAGTTCCTCAGTCTGAAAGCAAAAAGAAAACCCAAAAACAAACAAAATAAAACAAGACAAAACTAGTATTTGTTGGACAGTATGAAACTCACTAGAGAATTCCTTAAGTCAATTGTGATTATTATAAATATGCAGGAGTGTTTGGATTTTACTCAAAATGTATCATACTTAATGAACTACTTTCATCTTATTTTTTATTGAAGTATAGTTGACATATAATGTTACATTAGTTTCAGGTGGACAGCATGGTGATCAGACAAGTCTACACATTCACCTAGCTCACACTCAGGCTTTCTCTAAAATAAATAAAATCTTTAAAAAAAAATGACTGTAACCTTTTTTATATGGTTAAACATTATTGATCCTAAATTTATTTTACCAATTAATTTAATAATTTATAAAGACAAAATAAAATGAATATTTGCCACATACTATACAGCAAAAACAAAAGACCATATTGAGGTTTATAGAAAAGTTACAGACTAGGCAAATAATCCATGAACAAGACAATCTCCCACATACACATTACCAATTACCTACCCAGCTCTCCTTTAAGTGTATTTTGTATTATCCAATTTAAAACTTTTGTGAGAGGGGTAAAAAAGAAAACAAAGCATCTCTTATATTCTTGCTATACAAAAGAAGTAGAAAGAATTGCTAAATATGCTAATTTTTACTCTTTCTTAAATATCACATCTAATTTTGCCTCTCTGCCCTTAAAGTTGGCATTTCCACTATAGATGAGGAACACTTCTTTGCACACAGGCCAAAACTTATAGTGCACATTTCAGATCAGATTTACAGAAACACAGTATTTATTTATGAGTGATGTGTGATCTTTACATTTAAAAATTTTTTTACATTTAAAAATATTTTTTAGGGTGCCTGGGTGGCTCAGTGGTTAAGTCTCTGCCTTCGGCTCAGGTCATGATCCCAGGGTCCTGGGATCAAGCCCCACATCAGGCTCTCTGCTTGGCAGGGAGCCTGCTTCTCCCTCTCTATCTGCCTACCTCTCTGCCTACTTCTGCCTACTTGTGATTTCTCTGTCAAATAAATAAATATATAATCTTTAATTTTTTTTTATTTTACAATAAAACTTTACTATACTAAAAAATGAATAACTTCAACTGAACTAAAATTTATTTTAATGCTCCTAGTCTTGGCAGTTTCAGAAATGTGAACACAAAGATTTAAAATAAATATTTGAAAAATAAGTAGATGTCCTTCATTAAGAAAGAGTATTATATTGCAATAATATAAAGTCATATAAAACTTTCTCTGTACTGATTAAAGATTTTTACAAATTTGCTTTGTTTTATAATTCTTGGTTAAAATTACATTTTTTACTTTGAAGAAAGTAATAGCATATATTTCAAAAGATAAAAAGGGGTGCGTAAATGTAAGTCTCCCCCTCCTCCCTCAGACCCAGTTTTCACGTTTCCTCCTCAGCAGTATCTATATCTTCCAATTTCTTGTGATTCCATTGAGAGATATTTTATGCAAATACAAGAAGTATTAAAAAGATTTAAAGTGGAAATTCTGTCATACCAAGGAAAAGAAATATATTTTAATAGCATATATATTTCCATAATTGCTTTTTCTCTTCCAAACACAGGTTTTAAATGTTTTCTTTATTTGAAATGTACTGCATGATATACTTTTTAATCTTAGTTTCCTTAGATATTATCGAAGCTATAAAGATATTTATTGTAACAAATAAATATATTCTAAGATATTTCACTGAGTTTTATATTTTTACTTCTTTGTGACTCTCCTTCATTATTTTGTTAAGTGGTTACAGCTCAGATTTTTTTTTTTTTTTACGTGAAGGTATAATAAGAACTCTAACTGTACCAGACATTTTTTCGGTATATATCATAACATTTTCTTATCATTGATTGATTCTCAGAATAATGGTAAGTTGCTATATACTCCATTTGTAGAAAAGAGTTAATTTAACATACATCATACCTATATAAAAATCTTTTTTCCTATTTCTTAAACATTCAGAGAATTAGAATTTGGAGAAGGGGCTAAGAATGAAAATCTTTTGTCATTTTGTTTCAAAATCTTTGAAAATCGTCTTGGTTGGGTTCTATTCCACAAAATTGTAAACAATCTGTCATTTAAATTCCATGAATTAAACATAATATCTACAGAATTTTCAAAGCTAATATATAACATTACATGCTTAATATTTTTTCTTTAAACATAAAAAAACAATAAATTCTAAAGTTTTCAATCTGTCCCAAATACTAAAAACTTTGACTTCATGTTTTTGCTAATACTGAAATGATTTCATTAATATTAAATATTTGAGAGCTTTTGCACAGATATTCTAAAAATATAAATTCCTTTTGAAGTATCATTTAAGTTATTGCAACTCTGCCTTTGTTCCTGATATTAGCACTGATATCCACATACTGTATTTAGATATAAATTATTTTAGGAAATTATTTCATTTTAACTCAGAAATCACTACCTCTATTTTGAAAGTAGGGTAGATCTGTAGAGCTCTCTCTAAGCCCATTAAGTTTCAGTTGTTCTGTTTTAATTTAGAAAGTTTGGAAATAATGAATTGTTCTTAGTAGTAGATTTCTTCTCTATATAGTCTCTTTTAATTCTAAATCAACTTATTATTTTAGGAAGAAGTAAACATTCTGTAGTAGAAATGTAGGTTGCTAAGCATGAAGATAAATAAATGGGTGAAAAATAGATGTTAGATCCATAAACAGAGGCAGATAGACATGCTGAGATATAAATACATAAGCGAAGTACAGATATCTATCCAGATCTACACCCACATCCACCTATTAATCTACCTACTCTCCTACCTACCTATCACCTATCATCTCTCTATCTGGAGAAATCCCAAGTGCAGGAATTTCAGATGGATAGAATTAAGTTGTTTATACTCCATTCATTGAACATTATCATTGTCAACTTGTTCATTGTTGTGCTAATGTTTTCTTTTTAATCTTTTCCTTCAACTATATTCTTCTTTCTGACATTGACACTCACTTTCATAGATTTATAGAATTCATGTCTCAGTGATATATGTGCTTACATAGATATATGTTACTATTTGGAAATTATTTATATAAATTTTGATGGTTTCTGTCATTTCTGGTTCAATATTCTTTAGGCTAAGTTTCCCACATATAGTTTGTTATTTCTTCAGAATTGCTGAAAAAAAATTGTATTTAGATAACATATTTTACTTTGTTATTAGACTAGTGATGGAAAACCAAGATATATTCATTATGTTACTAAGCAATGTGTAGCCAAAGATTTGTTTCTACATAATATATTCACTGGGCTACCTGTAGTCTCAGCTACAGATGTCATCGAAAGTTACCATGCCTATACAAAGCCCACTTCAAGAAAAGGACAAGTTCTTCCTGTTTTTGCTTCTCAAGAAGCAGAAGCTTGCTCAGTCAGGAACTGTGGGTAGTTAAAACCTAAAATTACCCTCAACAAGTGGAAGACTGAACATGTGACCTAGTCAGCAGAGGACAGCTCTGAAGTACAAGTCTCCATGTTTCCTCAGTTGAACACCAACAGAATTCAGTTCTAGTCAACCACAGAGATCACTAGCTCCATAAAACATACTTCACTGCTTTTTCTTCCTTCCCTGTTAAACTCTCCCCACTCACTTTCTCCAGATTCTTTGGATCACTTCCCCAATGAATCCACTTCACTCAAGTCCTCATCGCAGTCTTTGAAAGAAATCAAATAAAGACACATGCTGTGACAGACATCCCTACATCTCATTCCTTGTGAATGTATGCCAGATGGAGGGTGGTAGGGTATGTACACAGTGAATGGAAATATTGGGTTATTTACCCAATTTTTTATTCCTCTGTGCTGTGAATTTATTTACTAATGCCCACAGTCATGCAATCTTGCAGTGCCTTCCGTGATAATAAAATATATTATTTAATGTCATCATGATTTTATAATTGGTCATATAAGTAGCAAACCTAATGGGATTTTAGTGGCCAAGATGAAAACAGCGGCTGAAATGTGCTTACATGATTTTCCTAGATCTCTTGTGCTCCTAAGAAATACCCAAAGAGGAGCATGATAACATGTGGAGTAGGCATGACCCCGACTAAAAGTCAGAAATTAGTTGGACCCAACCAAATCCAGCCTAGATCAATTAACCTACTGCAAATTGAACAAAAAAATTAAATATCTTATGTGTCTGTGAGATTTTTGAGGTTAATATTTACCAACCAAAAACTTAATACCCTAGTAGTTTTACTAATAATGTTCTCTTTTTCTTCAATATAGCTGCCTGTTTATATCACAGTTGATATTCAATGATCTAATATTTGCTTATTTGTTAGGTATAAAGTTTGTATCTTATTAAGACTTAAATTTAGTATTTCTCTGCCTACTGGTGAGGTTGTATATATTTCCATATTTTTTAACTATATGAGTTTCCATTTATAAAAAATGATTACTTTTTTGTGGTTTTTATTTTGATCTCCTTTGAAGGAATTGACTTAGATTCTTTTTTTAAAGGTTTTCTTTTTTTAAATTTATTTATTTGACAGACAAAGATCACAAGTAGGCAGAGAAGCAGGCAGAGAGAGGAGGAAGCAGACTCCCTGCTGAGCAGAGAGCCCGATGCGGGGCTTGATCCCAGGATCCTGGGATCATGACCTGAGTCGAAAGCAGAGGCTTTAACCCACTGAGCCACCCAGGCACCCCTTGACTTATAATTTTTATCATCTTTTGTACTATTGTTGTTTTTCAGTATTGCAATGAATTGCCCCAAAGTATTCCCTTTTTATTAATTTTATCAATATATTTCACTGCTAAGAAATTGTTTATATTTATATTTATATTTATATATATACGTGTGTGTGTGTGTGTGTGTGTGTGTGTATACATATATTTACATACACACACACACACATACATAACTTCGGAATCAAAATATTTTTCTGTTGATGTTATTGTTTTACTTTCATAGCTAAAGTAATATAAACTTCTGTTTCATATGGCTGGAGAGATTACCAATTTTATTTTTCTTCATCCTTGCTTTTCCATTAATATGTGATATCATAGATATACCTACATCAAGATTGTGAAATACATTATCTTTTTTCTGAACTCTTCATTATATTCCAGTAGACTCCCTGTCCCTGCCTCAACACTGCACAGTTTAATTGCTATAGCTTTGTAGTTTCTCAGATGGCTGATGGAGCAAGTTTCCCTTTCCTGTTTCTGGACCATGATAGATCTTTTACAAAGTAGTTTCAGTAATTCATGGATTTTGTTGTTGCATATTAACTTTAGCATCAGATTTTCAGCATTTTAAAATTCTGCTTATTTTTTAAGTGAAGTTGTACTGAGTTTTAAAATAATTTTGGTGAAATATGCATTCCTACAATGTTAATCTCTATCCCAATATAATAATTTTTCAGTGTAGTTAGATTTTCTATAATATTTTTATGGAGGTTTAAGTTTTTATTTAAATTCCAGGAAGTTAACATATAGTTAACATTTAGTTAACATATAGTTAACAACACTTCCATAAATCACCCAGTGTTCATAACATCACGTACCCTCCTTAATGTCTATCACCCAGTTACCCCATCCCCACACACACCTCCCCACCAGCAACCCTCAGTTTGTTTCTATTAAAATCCCTGTTTTATAAAAATTGAAGAAAAAAGATATTAAGTAAATTTCTAGGATCAAATAGCTAAAAAAGTGGTAAAGATAATATTTAAATCCAGCAGTGTGGTTTGGAGCCCATGCTCTTAAACACTGTGTAATTATGGCCTATGTCCTTGGCTGTAAGTTCCAAGTTATACGATCTTCACAATAACCTAACAGTAAATTATATTCAATTCATTATATAAATGAGAAATTTGAGAAGTCAAGAAGTTCAATAATTTTCAATGAGCACATAAATATAAAGTTCTGAAGCAGATATTTAGAGCTGTATAACTTTATATTCCATATGCTTAATAGTTATTGGATAAATGAAAGGAACTCCATATTATTTCTTAAGAAAATGGCCTCACTTATGGTAGTAAGACATGACAATTCCATTAACCTTTATATATTTCCAAATGCAATATTCAATCATTGATCACACTAATATCAGTATTTTTCTTTTTGAAAACCAGGATCAAAGTGGTATTTTCAAAGGATTCTCCATTCTGCAACAATTCAGATAATCTTAAACAGAGTGCCACTTAATAAAGAAAGCAGATGAAATTTCAGAACCTCTTTCTAGCAACCTTTATTAAGTTTACTGTCAAAGTATTGTACGAAGGAAGTAGGAAAGGAGACACTTTAGTAATTGAATATTATATTTCCCAGATGTGGTCTAAATATTAAAGATACTAAAAGATTACATAAAATATAAAATTATTTTAAGTGTGCCTAGTACAAATCTTTCTTAATCACTCAGAGAAAGCTGTCTAAAGCCAGTCTTTTACTCATATCTACTCTGAAGTCTGGAAGTTTGGGGAAAATAATAGCATTAAAAACTACATTAAAATTTAATAAAGAGGTCCTTTCAGCATGGATTTGCTTTGAAGTAAAGGTATTTCAGTTCTTACATATTGCCACAAAATTATTATTAAACCATTCTTTGAAGTTTCAGATGGTTGCAATTCTTGAAACTATACTTTGACACAATATAAGACAACTTAAGTCATTTTAAGAATGTACTGTAAATTCTAAAATCTCAAAGGATTCTCAAATTCGAATACATTTTTCATTTAGAGACCAAAAAAAGTACAACTTTTCATCTATCTTTTATATTCATTCTATTCCTTAAGGCAAAAAAACCCACACAGGATACTAATGGCAGAAAAATGCATAATTAACAGCATAACCTTAGTTTACTATGTGATGTCAGAAGATACAGCAACAGCTAAGACAAAAGCATTGTATTTATATTGAAAACAAAAAGGAGTAAAACAACCTCTTTTTTTTTAAAGCATTTCTTGTGTGTGTGTGAGTTATACTTAGTTTTCATGTTTTTTAATTATTATTTAAATTTCAACAGAAATTAATTTTATTTCTAAGTGTAACTGGTAACATTTTTCCCAAATGTTTTACTAGGAAAACTCTCAAACGTAGAGCAAAGATAAAATAATCACTCATTGACCATACTATATACCTAAGACTTCACCTGCAACTGTTAAATTTTGATATGTTTATGCCACATCTGTCTATTCATCATCCATCATCATATTTTATGTATATCATATACTCTACTCCCAAATATCCCAGAATGCATACATTAAGTAGGAGTTTAATGTTTTGGGAAGTAAAATTTATATGCAGTGATATGCATAAATCTTTAGTGCAACTAACTATAATTTTAAGGCACCTTGGTCTTTCTTGTTTCTGCTGTAAGTTTTGCATCCTTATTCTACACCAGATGTCCCTGTTTCACTATAATTCATATACTCTAAATGGCAGAAATCACAAAGAATCCTATTGTTCCCCAGCCCTTAGCCAATATGCCACTTATTCTCATCGGGATACTAATATGTCATTTAGCTTTGTACTAGGCTGTTCTCTGTCACATTCTTACAAGAATATTGAACCAAAGGAGGCAGCCATCAGCATTTAGTAGTAACAGAGGAAAACAGAAACAAACACAAAAATGCCAAAGTGTAAGATAATTAATCACTAAATGAAAGGTCATTTATAATTTGGGTATACAAAAGTGACATTACTAAAATTAATAATCAGGACTTCATATACAGGATCTATTTTCCTGACAAAAGGTAACCTACTCTACCTTGCTTGTATTAATATATGCTATTAAAGGCAATGTTGTTAGCCTAAAGGCATGGTACATTGCTAATGTGAATGTTGCCTGAGGTTTACAAATGATAACACTTGATTGTTAACAGACCACCCTATAAAATCAATTACCTCTGCTCTAGATATATCTTTAGTGGTTTTATAAATAATTTAAACTAAGGGCTATAGAGTACCAGACTATTTCCATCGACCTCAAGAATAATTTTGTCATTGTAGTCTTATGTCTTCATTAGAGGACATTTTTCATAGAGTTAAAATAGTGGTAAAATACAGTGCATAAAATTTTAACATCTACAAATCATGTAGCTTCCTTAATTCTCTAGACAGTCCTATATTCAGACTATGTTAACATCATTCAGGAGCACAACCACCCTGCCCCAATTCGTTCAATGGATTTAAGGGAGCTCACAATAAATATGAAAAATATTGCTACCACAGTGATATAAAAAAATAAGTTCCAAGATTCAGAGTACATCAAATAGTTAGTGAATATTAAACACTTTTAGAGGAAAGTGTAGTTTGCTTGTATATACAATACCAGCTGAATACCAATAAAAGTATGATGATCCATCCTTCCATATTGTCAATAGTCTAACAACGTCAAAGAGGTTGGACAAGTGTCATTTATAAATAAAGTACCAGGGGCGCCTGGGTGGCTCAGTGGGTTAAGCCTCTGCCTCTGGTTCAGATCATGATCTCAGGGTTGTGGGATCGAGCCCTACATCGGGCTCCCTGCTCAGTGGGGAGCCTGCTTCCCCCTCTCTTCCCCCCAACTCTCTCTCTGCCTGCTTGTGATCTCTGTCTGTCAAATAAATAAATAAAGTTAATAAATAAATAAATAAATAAATAAAGTACCAAACACGGCAGTTTATCAGTTAATCTTAAAAGGGAATATACCCAGGATTTAGTAGTTTAATACTTGTTATTTTATGAATTCTACTTCTTCACAACCATTTTTCTTTGTGATATTTCAATTTTCACCACAGTACAAAAATGATTGCAAATCCTAAAAGTGTATCCTACTTTAGGACATTGCAAATCCTAGAAGTGTATAAGGTAGTTAGTCTAGACCATGAGACAGGGCTCCAGTGTCCAGTTACAGGTGACATTATAGCAGTCAGCTCAATGTATAAATTATGCAATCTCTTTCCTGGTTAAAATGCACAAAGTATAATAAAATCTAAAAGTCATAATTTCACTCCCAATAAGAAACTCCCATATTTCAAAATGATTAAAATAAAACAATCTGCATTTTGTTAAATAACACCATGATTTGTGGGACAAAGTGGTGTCAAAGACGAAAAGAAGGACATTCAAAGTGAAGAGTCAAAACAGGTTTTAAAAAACAACAAATGTTCATACATCCATAGTTCTATTCCAATTTGCAAGAACAGAGCAGTAGTTTCACTTAAAAGTGGGTTAAGAAGATAAAACTTCATTATCGATTATTACCATTTCTTGCTAAGATAATAAAAATGGAATATTCACTAATAAGTAATGGAAAAGAAATGTGTTCTTTCAGAAAATGTCCCAGCAAAACATTTAAAGTAACTATTATCTAAAACTATGCAATGGAGCTTTTTTTCCTCTTAACTTTACTATTTTTATTCAGCAATAGTCTTCTAAGCAATGTGGCACTTCATTTTTGGGGAACAGCAGGAAGAATTGTAGGGGGTGACGCTGTGTATGCTAATAGAAACTTTGAAGTAGACCAGAAATAAAAATGCTGCTCAATCATCCATTCACTCCTTTATCCTGAAAATGGTCTGTTGATCTAGTTTGTAAATGGATTTTGTAGTAAATGCCAAGGCAAACTACCTGCGCCAGAAGCTGATTTATTCATGAACCAGACCTAGAGATACAGACTTGCCAAATTCATCCTGGGAAGGAGAGAGCACATAGGGGAGGAGGTGGCATTTTCCCATGAGCCCGGCACTCAGACAGCAGTCTGTCCCTTAGTAGCATCCCTCCACTATTTCCTCTCTTCTGATAAAACTTCTTATGATTTTAACTTTTAGGGGGTTAACATTTATAGTTGATAAATTGTTACAGTATTGGGGAATATTCATAAGTCAAAATGTCCATAATTAGCCTGTTTTGATTTGCAAGTACCAGGTCAAAGGGGAAGTATAACTTACGAATTAAGCAAATTGCTCTATGGTCAACTGAATAACGCGTTACAAATCCCAACTCTACCAGTTGTTATCAGAAGGCTTTAAGGAACCTCTCTGTAAATTTAGAATAGTAGCACCTATCTTAGAGCCACTGTAGGAAATAGACAAACTATTGTATTTTAAATACTTAAGATAGAGCCAGGTCTTTACTACATACTAACCCTGTGACACTTTCCTAATGCAGGATATTCTAAAAAGAGAAAAACTTAAGAGGTAGCTGAGAATAGACAACAAAATGTGCAATTTTGTATAAGGGAGAAATGGCATATGAGCATTGTCTTTAGATGTTAATATAGTGGGCATAACCTCAGGCAATTTTATATCTCTCTTACCCCTAGTCTTTGCTGAACTTGCAAGGGAATGTTTTGCTTAGAAGACTTCCAGAGAGTGGCTTCTTTTAAAGAACAGGTCTCACGTTAAGAAGAGGTTCTATAGCTTTTTTCAGACCTCAGGTCTCCGAAAACCTCCCCAAAGCTTCAGGAATATGTAAAAGAGATGTATATGTGGATTTGCTGATTGATGAATAGATTAATAAACATATCAATTCATTGAAAATCAGGCATTCATTTAGAGTTTTGTCCTCTAATAGCTTGTACTTTAGAGAGAGAGCCACAGACAGCGCAAACATTAGAAAACAACATGATACTGCTACAGTGGAATTCTTAAAATGATAGTGGAACATATTTAAAAACTCCCCAACTGAATCACAAGCAATCGGGGAGAAGACAGGTGCTGACGCTGGAATATGAAGGAAAGAGAGCACAGTACGCAGCAGGGAGAGCATATGCAAAGACAATTTAGAATAGCTTAGACAATTAAGTGAAAGATTTAAAATAAAGCTGAAGTGATAGAAACAGAGCAGGAAATAATAATCAAGAATAGGTCTGTGGCCACACAAAGAAAGGATGAAGATGCTAACCATGAAGAAAGACTTCTGCAAATAATTAGCTGCAGAAATCTTTAAGGGAGGCTATTAGTCTGTGATATGGCATGAAGGGGATAGTCTAGCATGGAAAGAAATATTTTTGGCATGAGGGGGGAAAGTCTAGCATGGAAAGAATCAAGACTACGTATTTTGATATAAAATGAAGAGCTGGAAACTGTTAAAGGATGCCTACAATTGTTTTGTTTTTAAAATTTTAATCTTAAGTATCTAAGCTACTTTTGACCCTTAAATATTGATGGAACGGGAACTAGGAACTAACTCAAAAGACTTAAAAGCAAAAGAACATGAAATATATAAAGAGAGGGTCTATCAAACAAAACGCCTTAGCCTGAATATTAACTATAAGAAAGAAAAGAAAGAAAGAAAGAAAGAAAGAAAGAAAGAAAGAAAGAAAGAAAGAAAGAAAGAAAGAAAGGAAGAAAGAACCAAACTGTAGTATTGGATGTAGATGGGAAAATGGCAGCAGATAAAGTAGAAGGATAAGATGGATCAATGGAAATCCCCATTTTGACTAGCATACCCAAGTGACATTTGGGGTCTCTGATAACCAAGTTTAATTCACAGCCAGTATCCAGTGATCCCTGAAGTAGTTGGTTGTTTTCATTTCTCATACAGAGATCTCCCAGATAGCGGCTATACTTTTCCTTGGGGAAAGATTGGAGAAGTAATTACAGTGCACACTCATGTCAATATTGTAGCATACTTTCTCAAGGAGGCCTAGGCTTCCATTCAGGCTGTCTTAGGTCTGAAAGCTAGATAAAGAGACCATTGTGGCAACATAAGTCAGATCTTTGCCCACTAGACCTAAAAGCTTCCCTGTTATAGATCAAGTAATATTTTAATTCACAACAATTTTTTTCCTGGATACACACTGATCTATTAGACCATGCTGTTAGATTGTGAGAACATGAAGTCTATGATAGTTGGGCTTTGTATGACCCATGGGGAGAGAATGGCCTAGGATGATGAAAATGTGCACTAGCTATGCAAGAGCAGGCCATGATTTATCTCGCACTCTCTGTGGTTTTTGTGTGTGGATTTATGCATATACAAACACCCATATATCCAAATACAGAGCTGTATGTTTATGAGTTAACAAAGCTCTCAATGTTTTTATCCTACCCCTTTTTGCTCCCTTTCACCTTTGTATATGGCATTAAATGTCTGTTACTGAGTTTATATATGGTCCTAAAAATGGTGATGACTTATGAGTAACTCCACAATCATAGAAATAGTAAAGTTTTTGAATGATACTGTAGTCAGTCAGAGTTTTGCAAAAAAACAAAACAAAACAAAAAAACAAAAGAAACCAGTATTGGAATTTTTTCATTATGAATATATCATAGTTATAATATATTTTTGGCAATTCCTTCCTTCCTTCTTATTCTCCTTCCTTCCTTCCTTTCTCTCTTCCCATGTTTCTTCCTAAATCTTTGACATTATGTTGGCCAAGAAGACTTTCCTCAATAAAATAAGCAGTACTGTATTTTTATCTTATACCTCCTAGAACACATCAGTGTATGGAAATAAGTGCAATGCCACTTGATCCTCACATATAGGGATTTTACAGAAACTATCATGAAATTGAGGAGGCAGATAATGGAATGAGATATTGTCACTCTTAACTAACATGGCTCCCTCCTGCTCAAAGGTAAAGAACCACAAGTTATACTCAAGCTCACAACCAACTTAAAACATTAAAGAAGAAGGAATATCAAGGTGAATTGCAGGTTGCTTGAGATAAAGAGTTAAATCTAATATTTTTTGAATTCCTGAAGTCAAACAAAAATAGACATGTTGATTAATGGGAAGTTTTCATTGGTCATTCATTACATAATGAATGAAAAGAAAATACAATTAAAGCTAAGCAAAAAAGGCATGAAGGGAATTTTTAGCACTGTGGATAAACAAAGGTACATTTTACTATTTGGTGTAAAGTAAATACTGGAGGAAGTCCCCAATCTCCAACAAAGCTTGGATCCAGTCGGTGTTCAGAGATTCCAACCTGATTAAGTCAGGAGCCAGATGGTCTATCCAGGACAAAACAAAATATTATAAAAATTAGGTCAACTAGGTGTTTGGTTGTTTCACTGAGCTCCAAGATGAAGTGAGAGAGGACTGTTTTTCTCAGTGAGCCTTGGCCTCTGGAATCTCATTTGTTATTTAGTAAGATGGCTTAATACAGTTGCATGCTGTGTCGCTAGTGAATTCAGCAAATGAAGACTTCAGTCTCAGTGGAAGCCTTGCTACGACTCTTTTAAAAATGGCTGTCCCAGAGCTAACTAACAAGGGACTGTGACAATATAACAAATAGAGAGGGCCAGATTTTATTAGATTGAGGGCTAGGTTATACTTGGCTCTTCAGTTTTCTTTAACAAGGTTTTTTATACAACCATATGATTCTTGCAGTTGGTCCCTAGTGGATGAAAGAAGACACCTCAGGATGTTTACCTCTTACTAAGGTAGAAGAAAGTCCCAGTTTGCTGAAAAACACAACTCTCCACCCCTAGCCATCCCATCTATTTAACTTCTTGTTCCTGGAGTTCTGTCTCTCTCTCTCCTTTTTAAAATTATTTAAATTCAACTTAGTTAACATATACTGTATTATTAGTTTCAGAGGTAGAATTTAGTGATTCATCAGTTGCATGTGACACCCAGGGCTCATTACATTGTGTCCCCTCCTTAATGCCTATCACCCAATTACCCCTTACCCCAACCTACTCTCCTGAAACCCTCAGTTTGTTTTCCTAGAGTTCAGCCTCTCCTATTGTTTGCCTCTCTATTTTCATCTTATTTTATTTTTCCTTCACTTCCCCTATGTTCATGTGTTTTGTTTCTTAACTTCCACATGAGTGAGATCATATGGTATTTGTCTTTCTCTGAGTGATTGATTTCACTTAGCATAGTACCCTCTGGTTCCATAGCTGAGTAATATTCCATTGTACATATACACCACATCTTCTTTACCCATTCATATGTCGATGGACATCTGGGCTCTTTCCCTGTTTTGGCAAATGTGGACATTGCTGCTATAAACTTTGGGGTGCATGTGCCCCTTTGAATCACTGCTTGTATCCTTTGGATAAATACCTAGTAGTTCAATTGTTGGGTTGTAGGATTGCTCTATTTTTAGAGTTCTCTTAAACTAGTACATAGAGATTGTCATTATTTTTAAGATGTCAGTGAAAGCTTCCAATATTACAGGGATGAGCACAGATTAAGAGATCTACTTTGTAGGCACAACGGAGACTTTGAAACACAGCAAGAATGGTGCTTAAAGAAACACTGCCTAATAATTTTCTCTTGACTTGTTTAAAACCAGAAATCCAATCTAACTTAAGAAAAGATCATGAAAATGGAAACATTCTGGAGGCAGCCTAAATTAGAGTCCACAGTCACAGGTGATAACAGAGACATTCAGCATGCTCCTGTTTACAGAGAATGCAGCAAATTGGCATTGACTTATAATTAGCCTGGCTCATCAATAGGCAAATCAAGGTGCATTAACTCATAGCACTTTATGGCATCCCACCCCAGATTTATAAAGGTAGATCTCAGGGAAACATTCAGTGCCCTGAGCCCCTGAATCAAACCTGACTTACATAGATAACCAGGTTTTTTTTTTTTTTTAAATCACTTGTGTATTAGTTCATTATTTTTTGAGATGTAATCAGATCAGTTGGATAGATTCCCAATAAGTTTAAAATGTCATACTAGTACCTTAGATGTGCCCTGCTCTTTCTAAACACTTATTGTTTTTATATCTGACATTTTCACAAATTTAAGGTTAGACTACATGCATAATTTACTAGTAGTAGATACAGAAAAATCAGAACCTGGGAGGGGTGAAGTCCAGGAACAATGTCAGTGGAACCAAAAATAGGCAAATATGAGGACCAGACTCTGACACTTAGAACCAAAAAGGAGACACCAATAATAAAGTATGCTAAATTAAATTAGAAAGTGAATATTAGATGGGGATAAAATGTCATATAAAGACAATATCCTACAAAGCAGTCCCTTTTTGAAAGCCTGCCAAGAGTGATATTAAAAATATGATTGGACTACACGCACACAAACACACACACACACACACAAAGTGACTGTGAGGTGATGAATGTTGAACTGGATTGTGATAATCATTCCACAATATATATGTATATCAATCTGTCACATTGTACATTTTAATTATATGTAATTTTAATTTGTCAGTTATACCTCAGTGGGGAAAACAAATATGATAGGACCATACTATCTGAAATGTCACTGAGTACAGTGCTGTGACAGAGTCCTGGGGGGAAAGGTGCTCACAGGATTCAAGGTTAAGTACCTTTTATGACATTTTAGAAATAATTACAGCTATATCATGTGTACCCAGTTCCATGGTAGCTATGTCTGTACCCTCCTCATAGAATGTAAAGGAGAGAGGATACAAAGCATTCAGAGACTAATCACTGTACTAGCACGCCCAGAAAACGCCTGCTCTGCTCTACAGTCTGCCCCACTGTCCTGGTGGAAATGTCTTCATGCTCTTTAGTCTCCTGAAGTAAAGACTGTTGTCCTGTTATCCTCTTCCATCCACAGAGAGATTTCTTAGGGCTTAGGCCTAACGTTCACTCTCTCATCCCTTCATCCAAGCTTCAGAACCTAATCTCGAGCTAGGTTGGCCTGGTCTAGAGGTGAGATCATACAGGTAATAGCTCAAGAGGATTTCCCTCCCTTTCTCCATCCCTCCTTCTCACTCTGTCTCATTCTCTCTCTCTCACACACACACACATACATATACATACAGCTTAGAAAAAAATAAATTGGTTTTAAGTATTAAGGGTAGTATCTGATTTTGGAAAAATGCAATCTAAATAATCCAAAATAGTAATAGCCATTAGACTGAAACTCATTTGTTTAAAGAATATGAGTGGTACCATCAGCTGACACATTGCATAAAGGTGGTTACATACAGACCTATACACTCCCAATATTGGTTTCAGGAGGAAGGACTAATGTATTCAAGCAAAGGATCTAAATAATACAAAAGATGATTGCTCAGCACCTGAAAATGGAAAGTGAACTAGTAGAAGAAAGAAGGAAATGGCTTCTTATGTGGGCTCGCCTAACCTTAAGGAAGTCTGAGAATTTCATCCTTGATTAAAAATCTCATAATAATAAACTAAAACATCTCTAGGAAATTAGTTCATACTATTTCCATGAGAGTCCATCGGAGTAGATTAAATTCCTTCATCTATTGTGGAAAATGCTTATAGAGCAACGTGTGACCAGGATTGATGAGCTGCAGAGGACGAAGGAATGGATATCGTCCTGTACATCCTTGGGTGGCGACAGAGATTCCTGCAAACCATGAAGCCGGCTCTCCCAAGCTGAGGTTTATGTACATACTAAGCATTCTCTGCATGACTGTAAATAATCTGGAGTGCTAAAGGACGAGACATTCAAGGATGTGCGAGAAGGTTATAAGACCTTCATTATGCTTTAGATGAAAATACTTATAGTATTTGATACATAGTCCCTTCTAAAAACTAGGCATAACTAAGAAACAGCCTCTGAATTATAGAGAACAAACTCATGGTTACTGGAGGGGTGGTGGGTGGGGGGATGGGTGAACTAGGTGATGGGGATTAAGGAGGACACTTGTGATGAGCACTGGGTGTTGTATGGGAGTGCTGAATCCCTATATTGTATACCTGAAGCCAGTATTACACTCTATGCTCATTAACTGGAATTTAAATCAAAACTTAAAAAAAATAAAATAAAAGCGAGGCATATTTGTACAACTTGCAGCCTCTTTGTCTCTTGGGTTGATTATAAATCTGAAACCAATATTCCTGCTCCTAATAGAATAAGAGAATTAAAAAAGCATTTGGTAAATATTCTACCATGACTGGCTCAAGTGCATCACTTCTTTGATGCTGCCATTTCAGTAATAATTCCTTTGTTTTTAGTCATCCCCTA
Source organism: Enhydra lutris kenyoni (assembly GCF_002288905.1). Classification (NCBI taxonomy): domain Eukaryota; kingdom Metazoa; phylum Chordata; class Mammalia; order Carnivora; family Mustelidae; genus Enhydra; species Enhydra lutris. Next base: position 80,982,996 of record NW_019154086.1, on the reverse strand, counting down.
CTTCACACCTCTGAGGCATTTTGACTTACCACTCTCTCATCCCTCCTTGGATTAGTCATCAAATCATGGTCAAATCTCCTTGGAACAGTCAATGGTCAAATTGACTCTCAATGCTCAAATTGACCAATAGTCATGGTCAAATCTCCTTGGAACATCAGATCTCCTTGGAACAGTCATCAAATCATGGTCCTCTATTGCTTTTCCAAGAGACACTCACACCTCTTTCCCCTTGGTCATCTCCCTGCAAGCAATCTGATATGAGCCTTTATCCTGCCATATCATATCATCTTTCTGCTACTTATATAGTTGCTTAATTGTTTTTCCTTTAGGCACTTATTTTTTTCTCCACTTTTAAAAAGGAAAATTTATTTAACAAACTTCTTAGCACAGTGAGCCTGTAAGAGATTCATAATTTAATGAAAGACTTAGTTCAAAAACTTCAACATTTCATTGAAACACCAAGACCAACATAATAAAATTACCAACATTGGGTGTCAATTTTCCCAATCAACTTTAAACAAAGACTTGGATGTGCTCTACAGGATACTAAATGAAATAAACAAGATATAACAAGTCTGCCAAATCTTTTACTTTGAATCGCAGGCACAGCTCCTCTTCTTGTTTCATGTTAAAAAAAAAAAAAAAAAAAAAGATACTAACAGTATGCAATGCAATGTGTCTCAAAACACAATTGAAACTGATTTAGTAAATATCCTTGCTACCTTAAGGAAGCTTCTGTTTTTTCTGTTGAAAAATACTGAAGCTAAAAATTCCAAAAACAAACCCTGATTTCTACATGTAATGAATCTTGTTAATGATCATAATTATATAAACTCACATTTACTGAGTACTTATGTGCAGGACACTACTTTCTCCATATTTTTTTTTTCCAATTTTTGCAAAAACTCTGGTAATTACAACTATTCTTATGCTGGTGTAGCCATGAAGAAATAGACTAATTCATTTGATCACATTCATAACTCTAGGAAGTGGTATAGTTGGATTTGAAAACCATGAACACATGGCAATTTCTAAGATTGCTGAAATATATTCTGTCCCTTTCTTAAGATTGTTCTTCATTGAGCTAATAATCAAGATTAATTCCATTGCTCCAACACATTTTACTTGAAGTATCAGTACCTTCCTTTTGCTCTTTCATTCCTTTAGGTATGTAGCTTTCACTACCAAAAAAATATCTTTAAGGCCTTGGTGACCCATGCAATGTATCCTTGAAAGCCACTGGTATGTTCTTATAAAATATTTATCTCTTCTTTGGTCCCTAAACTGCCCTAATCCTGTGAACCGCTATAGGGCAAACCTGATGACATTAATGGGCTTAGTTATGCAAGGCCCTACCTGACCTCACAGGAAGTCTATTCAACCTTACATTCAAGGTCTGTCCTCAATGTAGCAGTTAACCTTATTTATTGTAAGCTAGTTGGGAGAGAGAAGCCTTTGCTAGTTCAAACCAATCTATGCACTACTCTCAAATCATCTTTATTTCGCTAGTGTCCTTCTGCTTGCTATAATAATTTCCTCATTACTCACTGTTTATTGTAAGGATCCCATTTTCTCAGATCTCACAATTTCTGTGATGTCTTCAAAATTCCCTAAAGTTCTAAACTTTTTCTGCAATTCAATATCATTCATATTTTTGATCCCCTATTTTTTGTTCCAAAAGTTATGTCTATAAATTGTGCTTGATTAATATTTGATTATTTCTGTTCTGCCATTTGATTTTGTGTGTGTGTTCTGCCATTTGAGACTGAGATATTCCTCACTGATCTAATCCAAATGTTTCTAATGCCATAATCTCTTGATGAATGCCTGGTGTTTGAATATGAAAGAAAATACTTTATCTTTAACATTATTGTTGTTTTCAACTCTGTCCCTTAATCTTGGTAGATAGCTTTCTTAAGCACTTTTAAAGAAATTCATCTGAGATACAATAGGTCAAGTAGGTAGCTATAAACACAGACCAAATTCTTAGAACAATTGTTTGCAATCTGAGCTGCAACTTTATGCTTCATGTGATGGCCCCAGAGTAGGGAAACGGCACAAAAGGAGGAGGCAAAGTAGGATAAATTTTTGTATTCTCCAGTTTATTTGATAACTTTTGACTTTTCTGTCTACAAACTAAGGACTGAGTTCTCTCTTTTTCAGTTCCTTAATAAGTGTTATATTTTCCACAAGAATGTCTCATGATAGCATGTCTATTTTGCCTAGATATAACTCAATTCTCCTGAGAATCAGTCAATAATCAGAAAATTGTAGTGTCAAACATTATTGGTGACCAGAGAGAGAGATCAGTGAAGAGAATATTTAAAAATATATAAAAAAATAAAGTAAAAGGAATCAAAACTAGTAACAGTTGACTTTGCTGTAATAATAAATTTTCCCATCTTTGTGTAATTCCCTATATTTGTTCTCTCATGTTCTTGGCTACTATCAAAACTAGAAACTTTGGTCAGGTAATTGTCAATGCTGCCAAACACTTGCTCCTTTATTTTGAACTCTCATCTTTATCTTTTATAAGCATGATGGAAAACATAATCAGATTTTATATCAGATATAATCAGACATTGTATACCTGAGGGATTGTCTATTTTTTCCTTTTTTTTTTTTTAAAGATTTTATTTATTTATTTGACAGAGAGAGATCACAAGTAGGTAGATAGGCAGGCAGAGAGAGAGAGAGGAGAAAGCAGGCTCCCTGCCAAGCAGAGAGCCCGATGCGGGACTCGATCCCAGGACCCTGAGATCATGACCTGAGCTGAAGTCAGAGGCTCAACCCACTTAGCCATCCAGGTGCCCCACCTTTTTTTTTTTTTTTTATTTGAGAGAGAATGTGCACAAGTGGCAGGGGGGGCTGGGGGGTGGGGCGGGTGGGCAGGGAGCAGAGGGACTCTCAAACAGACCTCTGCTGAGCAGGGAGTCCAGAGTGGCATTCCATCCCAGGACCCTGAGTTCATGACCTAAGATCAGATGCTTAACTGACTGAGCCACCCAGTCGTCCCTGGGAAACTATTTTTAAAATCAATTATTGGGCTTTCCTAAAAGCACTTTTGCTGAATTAATCCTTTCAAAATTGTTCAAAATTGTTCAAAGTTAGTAATGATATTACCTCATGGCATTAGAATAAGGTCACTTTCTGTTCCACCTGATTGATTTTAGAAATACTCAAGTATATTCTCTTCTGTGCCTGCTAATATTTTTCACAAATGGACCATAAAAAAACTTGAATCCTTTTTTTTTTCTTTTTGCCCAGTAGTTGTTTCTTTCCTGCCTCACCAGGTGCATTCCCCAGGTTTTATTTTTTTTCCTTCATGGGGGAGGTTTGGTTGTCTGGGCAGCCTTCAGATAACCGAAAACATTCATATTAACATGAATGTATTCCTATTATAGGATTCATCAAATTATGAAATTCCCCAAAACATTGTAAATGTCCTGGAAATTTTATAAAAAGTTGTAATTTTTTATAAAAAATTATAAAATTTTTATTAGACTAAATAGAAGTCAATTATGAATCTCAGTAAGAAAATAGCAGTTTAATTAGACTGCTATCTACATAGGAGTGAAAGGACTTGGGCCTAAAACACCAGATCATCTTAAGTTGTAGAGAATCCATTCATAATCAACATTGGCTGAATACCACCTACGTGAAAAATAAAGTGTTAATTATTATGGGATAGCAATAGACTTGTGAGCCTTTGTTCTTGTACTTTGAGAACTGAAAATACAGCTGGGTAGATTAACATTGTATGTGAACATTTATGAAATATTGTTAGAATTAAACAAAGAAATAAAAACTAGCAACCCATGAAGAACGGGCTCATGTGAAATTTTCGGTTATAGACTATATTTATTTCTAGCATGGAAATTATCCATAAATTCAGTAAAGCATGAAAATTTATCTAAATTCTAGTCACAGCTTCATTAGAAGACAGCCAACTCACCTGAACAAAATACCTGATGCATTCAGTAGCAATATAGCACCTCATTTAATTCAGTTCAATAAATAGTTCCTGCAAAATTTGCACAACAGTGAGTAATGTGTCAAAATATTACATAAATTTATTTCCTTTATGTAGATTATAATTATTTTGGGGAGAAAAGACTAATACACATAAAACTAGTTAAATATTATGTATTAGGAAAAATAATTGGCCACTATATCATCTTCCTTACCAAGCCCTAAATCTAGCGTATAATGGTTCTCAATAAAATGTATTAAATGATTGAATAGATGAATGGACATGAACCTGAAACTTCAAACTCATTAATGACATACAACTAATTAGCTGTAGATAAAGTAAAATTACTATCTGCTTCGTATTTGATTTAAATCAACTGTAAGTGTGTATAGGCATGTCGTCTTTAAATTCAGTCATCTTAAGAGAGCACCAGATATCTTCCAGAGTATGTGAAAGTTAGGGGTCTTAAGACACATACATTTTTAAACGATGTTACATTTCCAGCAGGTTATAAAATAGTGTACTTAGTGTAAAAAATAGTCAACTTAAAAATAAAACATTTTACCTTTTCTAAATTAAAAAAATATTACTGATATATATCTAAAATACAAAGTTTTATTAGTTTCAGGCGTACACCATAATGATTCAACAATTCTATACATTACTCAGTGCTCACCACTGTGGTTACCATCTGTCACTAAATATTATTACAATCTGTTTTTCTTAAAGATTTATTTATTTTAGAGAAAGAGAGGCAGGAGAAGGGCAGAGGGAGAGACAGCACGGAGCCTGTCACCAGGCTCGATCTCACCACCCCGAGATCAAAACTGAGCCGAAATCAAGAGCTGGATGCTCAATTAACTAAGCCATACAGATACCCCACATTAGTACAATCTTATAGACTATATTCCCTTCATATCTTCATATTTTATCTTCATAATTTGCTTATTTTGTAACTGGGAGTCTGTGCTTCTTAATCTCGAGCAGAAGAGGGAGAGGAACAACCAGATTCTACACTGAACACAGAGCCCATGGAGCTCCATCTTAGAACCCTGAGATCATGACCTGAGCTGAAACCAAGAGTCGGAAGCTTAACTGACTGAGCCACCCAGGCACCCCAGTTTTGTTTTGTTTTATGGCTTAGTAGCATTCTCTTGCATTTATATATAAAACTTCTTGATTTATTCATCTACTGATGGACACTTCAGTTGCTTCCATATCTTGGCTACTGTAAATAATGCTAAAATAAACATAAGGTTGAATATATCTTTTTGAATCAGTGTAAAACATTTTGCCTTTAAAGCCCTAGATGCATCATTATTTATAAAACATTTCAAAATATAGTTTAATCTTCTTGAGACATTAAAACAAATCCTGCATCTTTTTATGTCCTTATTAAAGGCTCATAATTGCCCACCTGATTTTGTAAAATACTCTACAAGTTATATTTCACCCCATATTATGATTTAGCAATCATAAGCTCTTATGAAATGTATATTGATGTTAACATTAACTCTTTGCTTCTATTAGAATATTGTATGACTACTGAGTGACTTGATATATTCTTCTAGAAAATGCCTTCCTCTTAGTCATGTAATATAGTCCACACAATTCAGAATCAACTGGACTGTTTTTGTTGATGTTGTTTACTTGGGCACACTGCTTGCATTGGCAACACTGAAAAATGCAAATAAAAAATCGACAAAAGGAGGGTGCCTGGGTGGCTCAGTTGGTTAAATGCCCACCTCTTGATCTGAGCCCAGGTCTTGATCTCAGGGTTGTGAGTTTATGCCCCGCTTTGGGCTCCAAGCTGGGTGTGGAGCCTACTTAAATAAGTGAAAGAGTAAATTAATTAATTAATTAAACAAAAGCATGTCTTTTATATATGAAATTAAACTTTTTTTAACTTATTGGTATGAACTCTACTCAACTTAGACCTTTTCTCAAGCATTACATACATACAGAAGGATGTATTTTTTTTCTCTGGTGACAATTTTGAGGGCCCAGGGTGATTGCATTCATCAAAATCTCTTTTAGAATGCACTGCAGGTCAAAGAGGTGGCTCATTCCTCTCTCAGCACTCCTTTCCATCCCTGGATTTAAGAGATGCGTTATGATGCCCTTTTATCAGTAGAGCTAAAATATTCTCCCTAATGGAGCTATGCCTGGGTGTATACTAACTTTTCTCACTTTCTTCTCTTTTCCAGCATGACATATTTTCTCTCTCATTAATTATGTCTCTTGGTTACATTAAATTATAATGGGAGTCTGTAGCTTCAGGCAAGTTATAATAAGCCCTCATTCAGTGTTTAAAAACTATGTGGTCAGGCCTCAGTATCCCATTTTATAGCTTGCTCTAAATTCTAGAGGCTTGTGACCTCTGACTGAAGAGACATTTTCAGGATTACACAGTCCAACTTATTCTATCCCACACTCTACAGTGGCTTTATTCTGTGTATCCTCCTTCATGTTAAATTCATGCACGGCTTCCATTCACCTTTCCCCCACCTCGTCCTCTACTCTTGTTCTTCTGAAGAATACTTTGTGTGCGTGATTCCAGATCACTTTTTCTTTGACTTACTAATTTAGACATAATACGTTTAGAATTTAATTTATCGAATTTTCCATGGGATCCTTCAGCTTCCTGTACTCTTTACACTCTGTAATTATTTTTCTAAACATTTAAGACTTCCATATAAAATGTTAATCTAACTTCCAGAAAGCTCATCCAGTAGTGCTTTAGAAGAAAAGCACATGGATCCTATCTGTCAATACCCTTTTTACATTTTTTTTTTGGTTAAAATATCAACTTATTTTATTTGATTGAAAAGAAAGAAAATATCCTTTGGGTTTAAACAAGTCAGAATTGATTTCTGCACTCTGCAACCCGAAGATATCCACTCATTTTCCTATAATAGATCTAATTTTCACCACACACCAATATAATAATGTCTACAATCCCAATCAGTTTCTTACTCTTGAGAATTAAAGGAGCCACCAAGTGATATGAAACTGACCCTTAGAAACATGTCATTGCCTTTAGATAATGGCCAATTGTAACATCTTCTCAAAACATACTGACTGATGCTCGTTTGCTTAAGATCTAAAACAGCAAAAGTTTTACATCTTCTTCCTGAGGTGATTATATATATATACTTTTTGGTATTTAATGTTATCGTTAGAAATCACAAATTGCTTGCAAAGTAATCTCAGCCCAGATGCTCTGTGCATGATGTGGGAAGTGGGACCTTAAAAACTCTCCTCACTATTCTCCTTATTTTCTCTGCACTAGTCACAATTAGGAAAGCGGCAGCTGCTTCCACTTATGGCCTCACTGTTTCAGAATTATACCGGACATAGATGATAATGCCCTTCCTATTGCCTCTTTATGGACCATGCAACTGAGTCTGAAAGGGGCAAAAAAAATAGCTATGAAAGCATCTTGCTGTTAATTAGATAATTCGAAAGATCTAGTAGTGTCCAGGACTAGCTGGAGTTCATTGTAACTAAGTGTTATTCCCTCTGTGATACAGAAAGAGAAAGAGTGAAGAGATGTGAATTACTCTAATTAAAAAAAAAAATGCGTAGGCATGCTGTCAAGCCAGAAGGGATTTTAATACACAAACAGTGACTGTATGTGTCTGACATACACAGTGACAGTTTGAAAGGCTTTTTTACATTCACCACATTTTCATTAAAATTGAGCATGTAAAACTAGACATTCTATTACCAGATCATAAAACCAATATATCCCTAGTTGTTTCTTGAAACAAGATTTTCACAAATTTGCAACTGTAAGAATGTAACCTTGGGAAAGGTTCTGAGGGGCCAATCAAAAGTTAATACAAAAATGTGCTCAAGGAAAAGATTTTTAACTTAAAAAAGGTTATGTTATTCCCCAAACAACATTCTTCAATAGAAGTAAAATGCCTAAGTTTTCATAACCTAAGCAATAATCATATTTATTCTGAATATCTATAATATTTTAATATATTAAATGATATATTAATATTATAATACATTAAAATGCTAGCTGATTAGAATATCAGTTTATAGAAGGAAATGACTTTAAATCTGTTTCAAAGAGAAAGAGAAATCAATCCAAAAATAAAAATAAATTGCAGAATAATTTAAAGTTAGATTCTGAGTTTACGGCTATTATTTTAATCCTGTCTTACATTTAGTATTACTTCTTTCACATATATATTCAATCTGTCCTGCTTTATTGCTTCTTTTCTTTCATTTGACTAACACCATAGTGGTCTCCTACTTAGCTAGGTATTTCCATAGATTTCATTAACAAAAGTTAATATTTGAAACTGTTTTCAATTAACCAATTACCTTCACAATAAATATTCTCTTCTGCTTATGCACTTTTACTTAAAAATGAAATGAAGGTCATATGAAGGATGAGAGCTAATGTAATGACACCATGTATTCATATCTAAGATTGTGCTTATGTAATTAGCTTTGATGCCAAAGGAAATTACTTCCATAGTAACTATAGAAACATATTGTACCCTGGATTAGAGCCATTTCTATCAGTGATTGCTGATAAGGAATATACTTGATGTGTTATAATAAGCACTAATTATAACAACTATGTATCAATAGATTTCAAATGGTATGATCCTGTTTGGGCAGTCAGATTTGCACAGACATGTGAACTCCCCTGTTCTCCTGAAATTATTAACTTTTACTGGTTTCATACCAAATGTTTAATAGATACCCATGTTTCTCCAGGGACTGAGCTAGTTACTATCTAGCATTAATAGGAATAATAGTAAATAGAATAATAAAAGCTGGAGAATGACTATAAAAGCTAGAATGTAGATCAGTAAGGGATTAAGGGAATTGAAAGTAACCAAATCAGAAATCAGAGAACTTGAATACCAAAATAAGTCCAAGAAAACAGAGACAGCCTTATTTTAAAAATTAGTTGGCATGGGGTGCCGGGGTGGTTCAGTTGATTAAAGCAGCTGCCTTTGCTTCAGGTCATGACCCCAGGGTCCTGGGATCTATCTAGCCACACATCTGGGCTCTCTGTTCAGCAAGGAGTCCGCTCCTCCCTCTCCCTCCACCTGCCACTCTGCCTGCTGTGCTCTCTTTCTCTCTCTCAGTCAAATAAATAAATAAATAAAATCTTTAAAAAAAAAATGGCAGGCACCACCAGATGACAGGAGAGTCATGAAAAGATCACTACACCAAGCACCACTGTAACCATTTTTAAATCCCCTACTCATGAAACATTTAAAGCTGTTCCTACAATTATAAACCTCTATTATATGGCAAATATTCTCAAGGATGTGGTACCCTCGTGTTTTAAATTTTTGAGATCTTAAGAATTACTTGACAGTTTGCTATACTATTGGATACAGAGGAGAATACGTTAGCAGAGTAGAGGCATCTAAATAAAAGAACAAAGTGAAATGATGAATTCTACCTACATGTCATTTAAGTCAGGAATATGGGACACAAGAAACACTGCAATCCCAACCTTCCAACTATGGCAAGCACTGCTAGTTGACTTCATTTTTATCAAACTATGATGCATATCAACACAGAATTCTTAAGCCACTTTTGTGGTTGAACAGAGTTCAACATTATTTGGAACCTATTTAATTGACTTAAAACTCTCTAGATAACGAGAAACTAAAAGAAAACAAATGTCTTAAATCAACAGTACAGTCTTATAAGAGATTATTAGACCAGAAATAGTACTGAACATAGTACAGAACTAGCATAGTCATAGGGTTTTGTTAATATCGAGCCTGTATGTGGCAACAACGAATGCCAGATAGCCCCAAATATTCTGGATTGTAAATTACAGAGACTCAGATATGTCTACTTTCATGTATAAAATATGCTAGAGGTTCCCCCTTGTCTTGGATCCTAGAGTCTTAGAGTCTAAATAGAATGATGTACATATATATCCAGTAACATGAATAGTATCTAGCTCATGATATACCATCAATAAAATAATTGTTAGTTAAATGAATAAATTAACCAACACATCACTGTATCTACAAGCACCTATACATCTCTCCCTCCCTCCCTCTCTCTCTCTCTCTCTCTCTCTCTCTCTCTCTCATACACACACACACATACACACCACTAAATTAAGTGTATCTTAAGACTGAATAAATGAAGAAATAATCTCACAAAACAAATTGAGAGGTGCTGGAGGGTGGGAAGGTAGGGAGAGGGTGGTTGGGTTATGGACATTGGGAGGGTGTGTGAGATGGTGAGTGCTCTAAGTGTGTAAGCCTGATGATTCACAGACCTATACCCCTGGGGAAAATAATACATTATATGTTAATAAGAACAATTAATAAAAAAGAGGAAATACCCTAAATTCAATTAAAAATGTAAAAAAATCCAGCCAGCAAGATTTAGAGAACAGCAACAGCTTAATATATAGATAAATGCCACAATTTCAGCTTTAGCAGATGCATAGTAGGTCTTCCCTTGGTCACCAATACTAAGAGAATGCAGTATTAGCATATGCCATCGGCTTCCAGACACCTTCTCCTCCTAGTACACCCATGATTAAAATGTTACTGCATTATACATCTTTTTTTTTCAGTTCTTTCTTATAACCAAATTAGTAATTTATGAAAGTTATTACCCTCATTCTTTCATTAAGACACTCATATATTGAGTCATATAAAGAATCCCCTGTCATCCTTTCCATTTCCCTACTTTATGCTGTGAAAGTGGGTGGGGTCTCACTTAAGCCTATAGCTATCGACTGTATCAGACTGGTCAGCTACAGCGGAATCCACAGGCTGCTTGAACCAGAAGTAGAAAGTAGAAGGAAGTCCAGGAAGGTGGTGAGAATTCTTCTTTAGGATAGCTGCTGGATTGGAAAGGAGCTTTAGGAGATTGTTTTCAGGTAGTAAGAAATGAACAAGTATCCAGAGCATAAATGGGAAGGAAGGAAACGAGTTCATTTAGCTCATAAAATATATCATCTCTTTGGATCCAGAGAGTGGCTATCAAATAGATTATAGAAGCAGAAAGCAGCTTCTAGTCAATCTGAACCATGTAAGATTGGTAGATTTACACGTGTTCTCCTCCTCCCCCTCCTCCCCCTCCCCCCTTCCCCCTTTCCTCCTCCTCCTACTTCTTCTCCTTATTTGTGTGTGTGTGTGTACGTGTGTGTCTGTGCGCGAGTGTGTGTTCTTTCTTATTTTCTATTTAGGAACTTCATTTAGAAAACACCCAGGCTCAACAATGCTTGGGGTGGGGTGGGGGGCTGCTTTTGTCCACTCTGAGGACAAAGTACACCATCCTCAAAGAACAAGGAATATGGAAACAGTAGCTATTTTTGTGAATGAACCTCAAGTGAAAGATGAAAGTCAGTAGAACAAATACTATAAAACACTGCAGTTAAGAATACAAACTTCGGAATAAAGAAGGGTAGCATTCAAATTCTGCTTCTTTCATTTATTTTAGGATATAGAGAAATGATTTATCTTAATACTCTCAGTTTCTGCAAGTGCAAAATAACTCTAATACAGGCCACTTATTAGGTTATTGTAGGGTAGATAATGTATGCTGAACGTTTAGCACAGAACTTAGTACATAGTAAGGGCTATTGTTACAATAAACCACTTAACGTAAGTGTCTACCATCTTCTCCCAAATTTGAGTAGTTCAAAAGACTGTGTACTATGTTTTCTGAAATGAATGTTTCACTTACTTACACAAATAAAACCATGTCTTAACACCATGTTAATTTTTATTTCCATATAGAAATTTATCAGAAGCGTGTACTCAGAGATGCTCATAAATACACCTTAGATTACAAGATAAAATAATTACAGGAGAATGGCTAAAAAAATCAGAGGCATTTTTTAAAATGTATTTTTCTTGGCCATCTCAATTTTCTTTTGTTTGTTTTGTTAGTTTTAAGGCCATACCTAACTTCAGTAGATTTCACTGTTGGGTTGTCTTTAGGGCTGCACTTTGGCAGGGTTTTCACAATCTCACCAAAGAATAAGGAATCTTAATTTACCCAAAACGTAATCAATAACTTCATATCCTAGACGCAGAGGGAGAGAGAGATCTGAATAGCAAGTCTTAACAATGTTATAATGGCTACATAGACCAGACTGCAACTTTATTGCAAACTCATGAATATAAATCAGCTATAGGCTTGAGAGTATAACAGTTGTGAGAGATTTTAGAAGAAAAGAACAAAGTTAAAAGAAGTGAGTTGTTATTGTTGTTTCCCATGGACAAGGTGCAAGAAAAGAAAGAAATCCAGAAACCAGGCTCTAACTGCCATCTAAGCTTTCAATTAAAGCTGTGCAGGATGGTATAAAGCTAGCAACAAAGTGGTTGATGAGGACAAATGCTTAGCCTAAACTGTCTGCTCCCTTGTGGAGAAAGGGGGATCTTCTCAATCAATAAGTTGTTTGCTTTGATCCATGCGCTGTTTTCCTGAGTTACTGAAGGGAATCAAGGCAGGCTTCAATCTCATCTCACTCCTCATTTAAGTTACTGATACTTAAGCACATTTCCACTTATGTATGCTGGGGAACTTAGAGGGTGAATATAACCTCCAGTATTACTAAGGTATTTATTAATAATATTCTAATAAATACAAATGTAATAATCAGTAACCCTTTTATAGCTTTAACTGTACTCAAATTTTTTACTCTTATCTCTTATTTTTAAAATCATCAACTTTCACACATTTCTATTTGAAATATACTATTTTCATGTAAGTTTAAATAACTTCAAAGTTTAATCTCCATGTGTTGTATTTCATTGAATCCTTGAAGCTGGATATTTAGTTCATTTTCATTTCTGGAAAGTATCTGCCATATAGGTTAAGTTGACAAAGTTCATTCATATCATCGAACAAATGAGTCAAATCAGAAGTAATTTTTTTCAGAACAATCTAGCTTTAATTTTTTTAATTCTAATAAACAGATTAATAAGTATCTTGTGGAAACTTTGCCCTTCTAAATTTTAGAACAGGAAGGAGGGAAGGAAAGAAGAAAGAAAGGAAGGAAAGAAAGGAGGAAAAACAAAAACAAAAACAAAAACCACAGGCCAACCCCTTCTGATTGTTTTAGCAAATCTCTCTTAGTTTTACTTCTGTGGGTATCAGCTATAGGAGCAGTGCACTTTTGTTTGCTCCCCTGGAGGATTCATACTTAGGGCAACATCTTATGAGATACAAATGAGAAGCATGTCTTTCCTCTGCAGAACAGGAGAAAGATAGCTCTGAAGGAGACCTGGACATTAAGTTAGTAGATAGAGTCTTAGTTTTATCAATTATGGAAAAATCTACCTATGGAATTAAGAATCTTGAAATTATTATCCATGCCCCTGCTTACATCTAGAAAGTCTTCCTTTTCTTTAATTCGAAGATTGTGATTTAAATCTATCTTGTTCTTTTCTATAATTTCTGTTAAGTTTTTACTATGATCATGTAAAATCACTGACTTGTAAAATGTTTGGAGAGAGAATGTGTTGTCTAAGGAATTTTTTTTATTAATTAAGAGGTGAAAGTGAATTCTGAAAGCTACATTTATAGGTCTGAATTTAACAAGTGACAACAATTGGGACCAAATTGTTAAGTAGCTGATTTATGACAGTCCAAGGTAATAGCAAGAATGATTGCTTCAAGCACACCAACCTGACCTTATCTCTGATTCTATTCAAGGCTTGGGTAAATGGTGTATCATGCAGACTTCTCAGGCTAAAATTCACTTTAAGCCAAAAGGACCTCACTTGCACGTGCATGCGACTATTTCCTTTTTACCTCTAGGACTTTTACTATGTAGTGGACACTTAACAGCAGCAGCAGTGACACGGAAACATGGAGAAGTTATCATTCAAGGGCAATCCTCAGTGGAAGTTAAGAGCTGATGGAGAAAGGCAAATAGCATTTGGAGGCAGGCATTCTGTATGCTTCTCCGAAGGCCCCCGCTGAAACAGCCTCTCATGGTGATGACCTGAATAGCTCTCCCATGTATGGATTTTTTTCTCCTTCCTCATCTCACTCTCGATGCTAGCCAACTGCTGTGCTCTGGACTAACAGAATGAATTAATTTGATGCAAGACATTGTTTCAAGGTGTGCATTCAGAGGAATACAACCTAAGGTATTATTAATAGCAGTAACCCTCACAAGCAGACCCTCAGGAAGAATATCCTTATATTATGTATTTAAAAATTATTGTATGCGCCTTGCTTAGTTAACTGTTTCTGATAACTTTGTTAAATGCTTTTTAACTGTTAACTGCTTTGTTAATCTCTTTTTGAAGTCATGAATAAGAGAAGTGGTAAGTTCAGTTGAATCAAGCATCAACTTAGGGAGAAAGGTAGAAGTTCTGCATGACTGTTTTAAAAAGATCCTTCTCTTAATAGACTGTGCAAGGCTTGGAACATACTGGTTCACTGATGGGTCTGAAGAAGGATCGCTCTACAACTCTACTCATATTATGAGTTATGAGTTATTGGTTATTTTATTTTATATAGAGAGAGGATTTGCCAAGTATATATACATAACTGCCTTGGCAGTGACAAATGACTTGAATGTTTGGTCATGGGCCTTGGGAGATCTGATAAAAGGAAATCAGAAAACAGGAATATGAATGGACCTTCAGAACTAGGTGAAAGATGTGTATTTTTGTGTCTCCTGTTAATGCCTACAAAGAGATCATTCACTACACAAGAAGCAGTTAACTGGCAAGGTGGACTAGAAGATCTTTACTTTAAAGAAATGATCATTAATTCTCATCCTTCCCATTGCTTACGTGATGAGCCCTTTAAAACTGAATCGATTGTAGAAGAGACAAAATCCAGGCATTGATTTAACAGATTGGGTTCCTTCTAACCAAAGCTTATCTCACGACTGATGCTGCTGAATATCCAATCTGTCATCAGTAGATACCAACTGATACAGCACTTGCCATTGTTAAACAGATAAATAACAAGTATATAATATGATAGGTGGGGATAGGTGTTACAAAGGGAAATAAGACAGGGTATGAGGATAGGTTCTCTGCAAAGTGGATGTGTTTTTATACAAATGAAATAAGAATTGTTTTTCAGATAAGGTGAGATTTGAGGAGCTCTGAAAGAAAAGAGGGAAAACCTGAATATAGTTATCTGGGAAGTTCTTGAGGAAGTGGGAAATTCAAGTTCAAACTTCCTGGGGCTGAAGCAGGCTCAGTGTGATGTGATGGAATAATAACGAGGAAGCCATATGGCTGGAGTATCTGAAAGAGGAGAATATTAAGTTATGAGGTCTAAAACAAAGTGGGAGAGCTGACTGTAAGAGCACTGATCAAATTCAAAGCTGATGAGTATTATTATGAGTGAAATGAGAAGTCATCGGAGCATTTGAGAAGCATCATTCGACCTGACAATTTATAACAATCTCTCTGTGAAGAGTATCTTCTCCATGAGCTATCATTAGTATCAGGGATGTTATGTAGGATGCTACTGTTAAGGGTCTCCTAGAGAGATGATCTCAGGTCAGATCAGGCTTTGTATTGGAAAGGGTGGTGAAGAGAAGTGGTCCAACTTTGGATATATATGTGTACACGCACATGCACACATATATAAAGGGACTGACTAAATTAGGAGAGAGATTAAGAATGGACTCAAGTCTCTTTCAACTGTCACATTTCTTGCTCACATGTCAAAGACATTAATCAGAGAAATATAGTTTGTTTCTCTGTATGTATGTTTAATAAATAGCCCTCTGATTTGGATTGAGTACACATATATACATAAATATACTTAAACATATGAACATGTAAAAAAGTACATTTCCTGATTAGGTTCATGATTCATTTTTCTCCCATCTTTGGATTATATGTAAAAATTTGGATAAATATGATTTGTGACTTGAATTTTTTTTCCACATGTCTCAGAGATTCCTTAAAATCTCATTCATGGTTTTAAATTAAGAATATTTGTTCTATGTTTGCATTTAATGTGTAATCCTTTTTATATCTTACCAGTCTTAGATTTCTTCAAAAGGAAATATGGGAAAGGAGGCAGCTTTTTAAACTTTACAAGTTACTGTTTTAAAAACAGAGGCAATCTTACTGTGACTTTTGGGAGAAATTGCTTTTATGTCATGATTTCAACTGATGAGCTTTCAGAAAGCCTGCAACCCGGATACATCATCATGATGTGTGAGGTGCCACAGTTGAGATGTGATTCATTTCCACATAGACACATTGTCTTCAACTTTTACAATAAAGTTTATTGAAAAATGCATTGGTTAAAAAGATCAACTTCCTTTCCTTAATATTTTTCTTTTCCTTAGTGTTAACATTATAGCATTTCACACTAGCTTTCTATTAGGATTTTAAATTAACACTTGAAATGACTTCCTACAGACAAGAGCCCAGGCTCAAGATCTACTAACCTTCTTTCACCTTAGGGAGTTCAAGGTAAGCTCTTCATGGCAGGTCTGGTTTTCTTCTCCTGACAGCTACAAAATCCTGGCCTCTAAAGCCTCTTAGGGACTTCCACCATCCCAAGCTTCCCCTGGCGTTTTATTCTAGCTCCCCCTGCAGCTGCCACTTATATATTTTCTAATCCTTCGTAGTGTAGCAGATGGAGAAAATAAAAAATAATGTATTTGTAGAGTTGAACTCATCACAGTAATGAAGTTTCACATAAATGCTCCTTCTACCAAAATACAATATACTTATTTGGCACAATGGTTGTGCAATTATAACACAACAGCAGCCAATCTTCAATTCTGTATGCTTCACCTCAATGTATAGAAACACATTTTACAAATCATTTAACCTATATTTTATCTTTATGTATGTATTCATATGTATGCATGAGGAAAGTGGATGTGGTCTTATACAAAATGAGTAGGATTTTTTTTTTTTTTTTTTGGCGGGGGATACGTGAGATCAGAACTGAGACCACAAAAGAGAGAGAAAGAGAGAGAGAACAAGAAATATGGATATCTACGAAAAGAACATTTCAGGAAGTGGAAAATTCAAGATCAAAATTCCTGAGGCTGAAGCAGGCTCAATATCGTGGAATAATAGTGAGGAGGCCAGTATGGCTGGAATTCCTAAATGAAGAAGAGCTCATTAATATAGGATGTCCAAAATACACCAGAGGAGATGACTGTAGGACCATTTATAAAATTCTAAGCTGTTATGTTTATATTCATATATGTATGAATTATTATATATTTGTTCATAATTATGTAGGTGATACCTGAGATCACTGCTCATACCACTCACATAGACACACAGCATATGTGTGCAGGACTGAATTCAGCAATGAGAAAAATGACAACTTTTATGAGTGAAACCGTTGCTCTGGTTACCTATTTTGTCACCAAAAGAAAAAGATTTTTTAGGTGGGAGGAAAAAATAGATAACATCCAAACTTAATGCTCAATTTATAGATGAGAAAAACAAAGCCTAGGGAGGTGAAATGACCTATCCAAGGCCAATTAAGCATCTTTCATCTACAGTAGAATAGTTGCTAATTGATTAGGATATTCAAAGACTGGCAAAATCATCATTTTATTCTGAAAAAATGGAAATTTAACAGAACTAATTAATAGAGGAAAGCATAACTTACTCTAAGGAAAATTATGCAGCATGCAACATACCTGTCAATTCTTGAATTATGAAAAAAACGGATCCTCTTAATAGTATCCTCAAGTCAAAACTATAAAGCATACATAATTAGAGTTCTGTTGTTTAAATAGGATTTACTTGAGATGGGGAGCCTCACTTGCACCAAAGAGCTGATAAGATGTTTAAGGTCAATATAATCCCTCAGGCTAACATTGCATATGCTGGACAAACTTCAAGACTTTCCTCAAACTTCAGAGATGAGAAATGTGAATCATTACCCAGATGGATAATGATTATTCACTACATTCCTCCACTTCTCCAAACAAGGTGTCTCTCTGGACAAGACATAAATATTAATAAAAGCTTTTGTTCAGGAATCAGTGTTGAGATCAGATGAGCATGAAGAATCTGGACCTCTGTAGTAGAGTTAGCCTAAGGGGGAGCGGAAATACTGGGCTATGCTGGATCACCC
Organism: Enhydra lutris kenyoni; assembly: GCF_002288905.1. Taxonomy (NCBI): domain Eukaryota; kingdom Metazoa; phylum Chordata; class Mammalia; order Carnivora; family Mustelidae; genus Enhydra; species Enhydra lutris. Next base: position 80,964,959 of record NW_019154086.1, on the reverse strand, counting down.
CAGCAATCATAAAGGGAATGACAACCATCAGGAATCAAATAAGGACCATTTACAAAGGACAGCGATTCTACTGAAGACAATGAGAAACAGAATATTTGCCTTGGAGTGCCACAGAAATGATGCATAAAACTAAAGGAATACTGCAAACACACATTTTGCATAAGATTAAGAAAAAAGAGAAAGCAAAAAATGCCTATATTGAAAAGTATTCAGAATACACACAGAACAAAGCATCTTTGTCAGCCATATGCTTTCCATACTTCTGACGCCCTTCATTTTCAGTTTAAAGGAGACTCTTATTTCAGAACTTCAATATGATTGAAAGATAGTACAAAGAATCCAGAAATAGTATCTGTGAGCTTTATGTGGACGCATTTTTTTTTTTCCATAACTTCTAAAGTATTAGAAGTTGTTGTCTTGGGAAACATGTTAACCCTGTACTGCCTTCCTGTATTCTTACAAAAACCTAATATTTGAAGTAAATGTGCTGCTTAATTTCTCTACTTGTACTAGTTGACTTTGGGATATCAGAACCCCTTTAAAATTCTAAGCCACTCTATCAGCTTCCGCTAAACCTAGGGTGTTGGAAAGAGATATTAGAGTTGTGTTGCAGACGCATGTGTCATAAAATAGTTGAATGATCCACACTTTAGTGAAAACATTTCAAGTACATTTGCATGTACTCTTTTTCTCTGTTAAGTGGCCAATCTGGAAATTTTGATATAGAAAATCACTGAGGGGCACCTGGGTGGCTCAGTCAGTGAAGCGTCTGCCTTCAGCTCAGGTCATGATCCCAGGGTCCTGGAACCCAGCTCTGTATCACTCCCTCCTCCCTCCCTCCCCTCACTGGGCTCAGTGGGGAGCCTGCTTCTCCCTCTTCCTCTGCTACTCCCCCTACTTGTGCTCTCTGTCAGATAAATAAAATCTTAAAAAAAAGAAAAGAAAATCATCGATATCATTAAAATATGTCTTAAATAGCTTTAAACTATTTAATGAACATATCCAATATGTGCATACTGGTCTAAATGAAAAACACTGTCCATAAATACAACATAACTGCGTATGAATAAACATGATTTACCGGCTTAGAATCATCTTGGGTTGTTGTAACCTTGCCTCCATACACTGGTTTTGCTTGTATATTAGACACAAGTCCTCAGTGAAAGGTCACCCAGATTCTGATTTGGTATGAATGACTTTGTTTCTTATCATAAAGTCATTGTAAAAATTTTTGAGAAGTTTACTTTTTAAATATTTTAGATAGTCCTTTTTTAAACTTTTCCCATGATTGAACAATGAACTTAAGAAAACAGCATTTGAGTTGTTAGAATTGTGTATGTTGACAATCTTAGACATATACTAAGTGTGCATTAGGTGATATTGAAAAAGAATAAAAATTCAGGGTAACACTTATTTCTTGGAAAAGGATTTTTATTAACCATAAGCCATTAATTATCAAGCAGGTAGTTTACTGGTGGTAAAAACAGAGTTATTACTGGTGGCAAAATGATAGGGTGATCATGTTCTTAGGACTAGCATCCTGGTTCTAATTTTCTTGCTTTGACTTTTCTCTCTTCTTGATCAGCCTTACTACAGATTGATCAATTTTATTCATATTTCAAAAAACCAAAATTTGGATTTATGATTTTTGTGTATTATTTGCACAGTTTCTTGGTTTCCACTCACATTTTATTTTATTTTATTTTATTTAAAGATTTTATTTACTTATTTGACAGACAAGTAGGCAGAGAGGCAGGCAGAGACAGAGAGAGGAGGAAGTAGGCTCCCCGCTGAGCAGAGAGCCCGATGCAGGCTCAATCCCAGAACCCTGGGATCATGACCTGAGCTGAAGGCAGAGGCTTTAACCCACTGAGCCAACAAGGCACCCCCTCCACTCACATTTTATAGTAATAAACTTATTATAACTTGAGTTTAATTTGTTTCTTTTTTCCTAGCATCTTAAGTGGAATTTTAGATCCTTATTTTCTTGCATACATATTTTAATTTATAAGATTTAAATCTAAAGACATTTCTTTTTTTTTTTTTAATTTATTTGACAGATAGAGATCACAAGTATGCAGAGAGGCAGACAGAGACAGAGAGGAGGAAGCAGGTTCCCTGCTGAGCAGTGAGCCCAACGACGTGAGGCTCGATCCCAGGACCCTGAGATCACAACCCAAGCCGAAGGCAGAGGCTTAATCCACTGAGCCACCCAGGAGCTGAAGGCAGAGGCTTAACCCACTGAGCCACCCAGGTGCCCCTATAAGATTTAAATCTAAAATAGACTTTTTTTCTATAGACTATAGTCACTGGACAGAGGACTGGAATAAGTCATAGTTTCTGATGCACATGAATGAAGTAAAAACACAATAAGCATTAAGAGAGTAAAAAAACAGAGTTCAATAATACTGTCAAGAAATATCTCTCTAGTGCAAGCTGTCCTGTTAAATTGTATCTTTAGCCTGGTCTCAGATGTCTTCTAGTGAATTCTAGAACTTTTCAGGGGACAGTTCAACTGTCTTCACTGGAGGACTCCTACTGGAATCCAGTAGCTTGCTAACTGCCTCCACTCCCACCCCATATATCCCTAATACACTCTGTTAATCCCTTCTCTTGGGTGTTCTTCAAGAAGCTGCCAAACTGAGGCCGCCGATGTTTAATGTGGACCGTGCTGATGTCTGCCTTGAGGCATTATTTTATGTTGCTGCCAAAGCAGCTGGCAATGCCTTCTATTGCTGCAGAAGCTGCTGGCACCAATACCATGGCTGCCTTGTGCTCTCAATGTCCCAAGGAGATGTTTGAGCTTTTACTCAATTGTTAATTACAGGCCTTAAAGACTCAGCATAAATCTGTGGGGGGTCAGGGGAAGGAAGCCCTGAATAGCTAACTCAATTCTGATTTAAAATCATTCCTCCTTTCTCATGCTGGTCTTTGAACCCAATTTTTGCAACCATTTTTCCTTAATTAGAATAATATAATCCCCAGAAGTAATGTATGTGTCTCCCTAGGAATGTCTGAATGCAGGAGAATGCTTAGACTCAAGCAGGAATTTCAGCTCTAGAGAAGAGAAAAGCTAAGAGCACCCCTGAGGAGTATAAAAGAAATCTCAGCTTCTAGGGGTTGGAAGTAATTATGGAAAGAAAAAAAAATTTTTTTGTGTGAGAAAGTAAAAATTCCTGATGTACAAAAGCCTTCATTCCGAAAAATGCTATTATTTGAAGCTATGTTCTAAGGCTAGTATTTGCAGGACTCATCAGACACAATGTATAATAATCAACTTTGAGTTCTCATCTTCTCATTCAACCTGCTCGTGAAGTATTCACTTACCCTGTACTCTAGATGAGAACTTGGGAAAATTCCTAACATCTTTACTAGTACTTTTCAGTAACTCAAAATTCTAGTGTCAACTTAAATCATGAGCACAGTCTTAATAACTAGAAGACCAACTCTAGAAATGAATTAATTCATGAATTTAAAGTGAAGATTCTTTCCTCAATGAAAGAGCTAGATAATTTGCCCTAGAAAAAGGGGTCATTGTGAACTAGTTCTACTTTTCTTTTCTCTGTTTTATTTTTTAAAGATTTTATTTATTTATTTGACAGAAAGAAAAATCACAAGTAGGCAGACAGGCAGGCAGAGAGAAGGGGAGAAGCAGGCTCCCCACCAAGCAGAGAGCCCAATGGAGGGCTCAATCCCAGGACCCTGAGATCATGGCCTGAGCTGAAGGCAGAGGCTCAACCCACTGAGCCACCTAAGCGCCTGGTTCTAATTTTCTTGCTTTGGCTTTTCTTTCTTCTTGATCAGCCTTATTACAGATTGATCAATTTTATTCATATTTTGAAAAACCAAAATTTGGATTTATGATTTTTGTGTATTATTTGCACAGTTTCTTGGTTTCCACTCACATTTTATAGTAATAAACTTATTAAAACTTGAGTTTGTTTTTTTTTTCCTAGCATCTTAAGTGGAATTTTAGATCCTTATTTTCTTGAATACATATTTTAATTTATAAAATTTAAATCTAAAATAGACTTTTTTTCTAAACACTGTTTTAGATTAATAGATATGTAGATATCCTATAATTTTTGCTATGTTGTATTTTCATTATCGTTCCATTTGGATTCTTTTCAAATTTACCTTTTTACTATTGGATCTATGGATTATTTAGAATTGTTTGATTTTATTCCTATATATTTGGGATACTCTAGATACCTTTTGTAGTGATTTCTACTTTAATTCAGTTATAGTCATAGAATACATTCTGTGTGACTTAACTCCCTTGAAATGTATTTAGACTTGTTATAGAGTCTTCCATAAAGTCTATCTCTATTTAGTTTTCCATGTATATTAATAAAACAGAGTATCTTTTACACAAGTTGAACATAGTGCTTTAAAGTTATATATAGTACTTGTCTGCTTAGGTCAATGGTTGATAATGTTGTCAGAACTTTCATATTCTTATTGAACTTTGTCTTCTCATTCTAATTACTGAGAAAAGAATGTTTAAATTTTTTTTTTTTTAAGATTTTATTTATTTGTCAGAGACAGAGAGTACACACAAGCAGGCAGAGAGGCAGGCAGAGAGAGAGGAGGAAGCAGGCTCCCTGCTGAGCAAGGAGCCCGATGCGGGACTTGATCCCAGGACCCCAGGATCATGACCCGAGCCGAAGGCAGTGGCTTAACCTACCAAGCCACCCAGGCGTCCCAGAATGTTTAAATTTTAAATTTACTTGTGATTTTGTTTCAACAGTTCTATCAAAATTTTTTTATGTACACTGAAGCTCTGTTATTGGATAAACATTAAGAATCATTACCTTTTCTTGATAAATTGACCCTACTATCATTGTGCAATGTCATTCTTTTTTCCCTGGTAATACTCTTTGTCTTGGAATCTACTTTATCTGATATTTACATAGAAATATTCTTATGAAGTGTTTGCATGAGATATTTTGTATCATTTTCATTTTATATACTAAAGTCTTTCCCTTGTAATAAGCATACAGATGAGCCTTTTTTACCCAAACATATAATCTGAGTTTTTATTTGAAATGCTTGTCAATTTACATTTTTATATCACATGAAGATAGTGAGGTTTAAGCCAATCTTGCCATTTGTTATTATGTGTTCCATCTGTTTTTGTCCTCTTGTTCCAACTTTCCTGCATCATTCCAGATTAATTAAGCCTTTTTAAATTTATTTAAGACTTATATATTTATCTTATAAAAGGCTGGGGGCAGAAGCAAAAGGAGAGGGAGAGAGATATCCAAGCAGACTCTGTGCTAAGCATGGAGCTCCACACACGGCTTGATCTCACAACCCTGAAATCGTGACTGGAGTAAAAATCAAGAGTCAGATACCCAACCAAGACATCAAGGCACCCCTAATTAAGCATATTTTAGTATTCCATTTTTTTTCACCTATAAGACTCTTTTTTTTTTGCTATAGCCCTTTGTTTGATTTATTCAGTGCTTTATAGATTATGGCTTGTAGTTTTAACTTTTCCAGAATGACTTCCAACAATATTACAAAAATTTAGTTTTGAAGAAGCCCACACTAGTATATGTCTATTTAACTCCTTCCACTCCTCATAACTATTGTCATATATTTTACTTTTATATATACTATAAACAACAGAGTGTATATTATTTAATCATCAAATAAGCAATTTTTAAAAAGATTTTTATTTATTTATTTGACAGAGCGAGATCACAAGTAGGCAGAAAGGCAGGCAGAGAGAGAGGGGGAAGCAGGCTCCCTGCTGAACAGAAAGCCCGATGCAGGGCTGGATCCAGGACCCTGAGGTCATGGCCTGAGCCGAAGGCAAAGGTTTAACCCACTGAGCCACCCAGGCGCCCAGCAATTGTTTTTAATAGAGGGAAAAACTGATATTTTTTGCATATTTTTAACATTTCTAAAATTCTTAATTCCTTCCTGTAGATCTGACTTCCAAACTGCTACTAATTCCCTTCAGTATGAAGAAATTTCTCTTTTGGGTATCTGGGTAGCTCAGTTGATTAAGACTCTGTTCAGTTCAGGTCCTGGTCCCAGCATCCTGGACTTGAGCCCGGCACAAACTCCCTGCTCAGTGTTGAGTCTGTTTCTCTCTATACCCTTCCCCCTGGGTTCATGATCTCTCTCTCACTCACTCTCTCTCTCTCTCAAATAAATAAAATCTTTTAAAAATTTTTAAAAGAAATTAAAAAATATTCTCTTGTATTTCTTGGAATGTGAGTGCACTGGTGACAAATTATGTCAGTTTTATTTCAGATAAAACTGTCTTGATTTCTAGTCCTGGATCAAGACACATGTCAGGCTCCCTGCTCAGTGGGGAGCCTGCTTTTCCCTCTCCCTCTGCCTGCTGTTCCACCTGCTTGTGAGTGCTCTCTCTCTGTCAAATAAATAAATAAATAAAATCTAAAAAAACAAAGAAACAAAAAACAAAAAACCTGTCTTGATTTAACTTGTATTTATAGAAAAAGAATTCTTGAGGGAAACAGAATTCTGGCTTGGCCATTTGCCTTTGGCTCTTTAAAGATGTCATTTTATTATCTTCTGATATGCCAGATTTGTGTGGAAATACACTTCCCCTATATGTATTATTTATATAGATTCTTGATTCTTTTAAGATTTGTGCCTGGGTGGCTCAGTGGGTTGAAGCCGCTGCCTTCAGCTCAGGTCATGATCCCAGGGTCCTGGGATTGAGCCCCCGCATGGGGCTCTCTGCTCAGTGGGGAGCCTGCTTCCCCTGCTCTCTCTCTGCCTGCCTCTCTGCCTACTTGTGATCTCCATCTGTCAAATAAATAAATAAACAAATTAAAAAAAAAAAAAAGATTTGTGCTTTAGTTTTTTTCTTGTATTTTTACTATGATGAGCTTATCCATGGGTTTCCAGGTATTTCTCATGCTTGAAGTTTACTGAACTTCCTGGATATCTACAGGTTCATTTTACCTCAAATCTGAGAATTTTTTTGACTTATTTCTACATACATATACATATGCACACACACACATTCTAACCAATCCTTTTGGAATTCTAACTACACTAAGGAAACACTTGATACTATTGACATTATCATAGAGGTTACTAATGCTTTAAGTTTTTCCTTTTTTTAATCTTTCTTTTCTCTCTGATTCAGTAGTTATACTGTATATAGTATCTACTATATTAATTTTTAACATAATGAATATTACATCTTTTGCTGTTCCAAATTCCATTTGGTTCTTTAATGTCTTTGTCTGTTAATTCTATTTTTGAATGACCTAAATATCTGCTTTTAGCGACCCTGTTTTCTCTTGATTATGCTTCTAATCTCTTGCTCCTTTGAATCTCTTTATTATTATCATTATTTTTACTATATTCTATATACTCTATGTAAAGGGTTAAGTAATTCACTATTTTGCTGTTCTTTTGATTATTTCCCAGAGAACAAAAGTTCTTTCTTCTATTTGTGGCTCAAAAGATAAGGAGGAATACTTAGAAGTATAATTTCTATTTGTCTATGTTAACAGACCTATTTCTAGTACAGCCATCTACCAACATATGAATTTCACCTAATTTTTAAATTTTAGAGATTTGGCAACTTATTAGAATTATTTTAGATAGTAATCTCAATCTTAAGAGTCCTACTCTATATTAATCTTTAAGCACTGGTCCTAATCAACCAGTACACAAAATGTATTCTATTTAGGGAAGATGATCACTTTATGTCTTTACTTAATCTTCCATTCCCTGAGCTTGAGGATGTTTCAAAAATCTTAAGAATAAAATCTGTTTGGAGCTGTAAAATGATATTAATATTGGACTCTAGAGTCTCTACTATCTGGAAATATTTCTCCCTTGTTTCTTTGTTGACTTACATGGAACATAAAAGGAAAAATTTCAAGTTATGGGATTAATAACAAATTATGGAAAAATTTTCTTGCCAATAGCAATAACTGACTACGTATTCTTAAAAAACAAAAAACAAAAAACAAAAAAAAAAAACCTCTACAGACAAAATACACCTAAATAGGCTACATAAAAATTAAATAAATATACAATCCAGGGGAAAGTTGGGAACATTTGGAGATCAAACATATTTACTAGATATTCCAAATTTTTTATCTTGAAACTTTGTTAAACAAAAAAAAAAAAAAACAAATAAGAAAACACTTCATTGACAATTTAAAAACATAAATTCACAATGTCCAGGTGTTCCTTAAAACCCAAGCTACAAATAAATGCATACTCTTTCTTTGACCATGGCCTTAGAATATTTCCACCAAAATTATTCCAAGAATCATGAATTCATAGCTGAAAATCAAAAACACTTACAATAGCACCTGTTAAAATGGCTAAAATTAAAAAAAAAAAAAAACATGAGAAACAAGTGTTGGCAAGGATGTGGGGGGAAAGGAACCTCATGCACTGTTGGTAGGTATGCAAACTGGTGCAGTCACTATGAAAAGCAGTATGGAAGCTCCTCAAAAAAACTAAAACTAAAATTACCATATGATCCATAAGTACTTTACTGGGTACTTACCCAAAGAATATGAAAATATTAATTTGAAAAGATAGCACCCCTATGTTTATTGTAGCATTATTTACAATAGACAAATTATGGAAACAACCCAAGTATCCATTGATAGATGAATGAATAAAGATGTGGTGTACACACACAAGCACACACACAGAATGGAATACTACTCAACCATAATAAGGAATGGCCATTTGCAACAACATGAATGTGGAGGGTATAATGCTAAGTGAAATAAGTCAGTAAAAGACATACCATATGACTTCATTCATATGTGGAATTTAAGAAATGAAAGAAAGAAAAAAGAGATGAACAAAAAAATAAACTCTTAAAGATAGAGAACAAACTAGTGGTTTGGTGAGGTGAGTGGGGAAAGGGGTGAAAGAGGTGAGGGGGATTAAGTACACATATTGTGATGAGCACTGAATAATGTATAGAATTGTGAATGTACACAAGAAACTAACATAACACTTTACATTAATTATACTGGAAATAATAAAATAAAGTAAAACAAGATAAAAATACTTTACCATACAACTGACAAATAAATGGAAAACAGTATAATATTTTTAAAAAACATGTAAAATATACCATCTTGAGGAGCAAGAAAAATTCAGTGAGAGCAGAATCAAACATACAAACCTTTTAGATATCTGATTACTAAACTCAGAACATATAATAATTATGTGTAAAAGACTTAAAAATAAAACAAAAGAAAAACTATTAGTAACGGTAGGAAACTTAAAAATACACAGACAAATTTTTAGATAAACCCAAATTTGATCTTATGATTTGAAATATATTTCTAAGTAAGTTATCTGAAATTTTATATTGAAAGATAAAGAAATGAGAAATGCAAAACAGTGAATGCAAGATTCCAGAAGTAGGGGAGAAAGAAGAAAAATGAAGAATTCAATATTAAAGGTATCTGAGAGCAACCAAAAGCAGTCAGAACTGGGGAAACCTCAACCCATAAACAAGCAAACAAACAAACACACACACACCTTGGATGATGTTAATACATTTATTTGTTTTTCACCTCCTGGAAAATATTTAGCTTGAGGCATATTAAAATAAAATTTAGTAGAAAGGAGCAGTCTTTTTTTTTTTCAAAAAATTTTTTATTAATTTCTTTTCAGCGTAACAGAATTCATTGTTTATGCACCACATCCAGTGCTCCATGCCATATCTGCCCTCCATAATACCCACCACCTGGCTCCCCCAACTTCTCACTCCCTGCCCCTTCAAAACTCTCAGATTGTTTTTCAGAGTCTATAGTCTCTCATGGTTCATCTCCCTTCCAATTTCCCTCAACTCCCTTCTCCTCTCCATCTCCTTATGTCCTCCATGTTATTTGTTATGCTCCACAAATAAGTGAAACCATATGATAATTGACCCTCTCTGCTTGACTTATTTCACTCAGCATAATCTCTTCCAGTCCCATCCATGTTGATACAAAAGTTGGGTATTCATCCTTTCTGATGGAGGCATAATATTGCATAGTGTATATGGACCATATCTTCCTTATCCATTCGTCCATTGAAGGGCATCTTGGTTCCTTCCACAGTTTGGCAACCGTGGCCATTGCTGCTATAAACATTGGGTACAGATGGCCCTTTTTTTTTACTACATCTGTATCTTTGGGGTAAATACCCACTAGTGCAATTGCAGGGTCATAGGGAAGCTCTATTTTTAATTTCTTAATTATTGAACAGTGTGGAATCTCCACACTGTTCTCCAAAGTGGCTGCACCAACTTGCATTCCCACCAACAGTGTAAGAGGGTTCCCCTTTCTCCACATCCTCTCCAACACATGTTGCTTCCTGTCTTGCTAATTTTGGCCATTCTAACTGGTGTAAGGTGGTATCTCAATGTGGTTTTAATTTGAATCTCCCTGATGGCTAGCGATGACGAACATTTTTTCATGTGTCTGATAGCCATTTGTATTGTCTTCATTGGAGAAGTGTCTGTTCATGTCTTCTGCCCATTTTTTGACATGATTATCTGTTTCGTGTGTGTTAAGTTTGAGAAGTTCTTTATAGATCCTGGATATCAACCTTTTGTCTGTACTGTGATTTGCAAATATCTTCTCCCATTCTGTGGGTTGCCTTTTTGTTTTGTTGACGGTTTCCTTTGCTATGCAGAAGCTTTTGATCTTGATGAAGTCCCGAAAGTTCATTTTTGCTTTTGTTTCCTTTGCCTTTGGAGACATATCTTGAAAGAAGTTGCTATGGCTGATATCGAAGAGGTTACTGCCTATGTTCTCCTCTAGGATTCTGATGGATTCCTGTCTCACGTTGAGGTCTTTTATTCATTTCGAGTTTATTTTTGTGTACGGTGTAAGATAATGGTTGAGTTTCATTCTTCTACATATAGCTGTCAATTTTCCCAGCACCATTTATTGAAAAGACTGTCTTTTTTCCACAGTATATTTTTTTCCTGCTTTGTCGAAGGAGCAGTCTTATTTATGTGGGGAATCAGAAGTCAGAATTTCGGGCTACCAGAACAATTAGAAAAGAAAAAGGAGAGAATATTCTGTCAGAGAGGAACCAAAGAGTTGCCCTTCCAAATCTGTGTGTGCATGTCCCTCAGTCTGAACTGCACAGAAGTACTATGAGAGTCTCCCTCAGGGGAAAAGAACAGAGGGATAGTTTAAAACCTGATTTAAGCACCTGCTTAACATTGGAAACCCAAAGTTAGAGTTCAGTTCTTGAGAAGTTAGAGGTAAATGACTGCCTTAATCATTCCTAAATGTGTGGCACTGGATATGCCACATTTTAGGAGTAAGAACCATATCTTAAGACTCAGGTTTTCATCCTATAAATACGGGAAAAATTAAAATCTACTCTCTCTAAAACTTAAAACTAAGCTTCTGTAAGTGAGTTTTTCTGCAAGTAATTTATTGCGGCACAACATTCCAGGTTCTCCACATATATCATCCACCTATATAATGTATCTACATATAGAAAAAAATAACCTACAGTAAATGGTTAGAAACAGTCTAATGGATAATCCAAATGGTAGAATTAGCAGACACAAGCTTAAAAGTAATTATAAGAAATACGTTAAAGAATCTATAGGAAACAGTGTAAAAAATATTGAAGAAGGAACTGGGAAAATTTGAGAGGTATAAAATATCTTAAACCAAGTGAAAATCCTGAAACTAAAAAATGCAATTTGAAATTAAACATTAATTGAATGGGATTAACAGTAGCAGTAACAACAGGAGAAAAGATTAGTGAACTTAGAAATAAGTCAATGTAAATTATCCAAACCAAAAAGACTGAAAAAATGGACAAAGCATCAGTAATCTATGGATATAAAGTAAGCCAACATATATGTCACTGGAATCCCAGAAGAAAGGGAGAAATAAGATAGGGCTGAAAAAATCCAGAGATATCAGCTGAAAATCTTCCAAATCACATTTAAAAATATCAGACAGATCCAAGAACCTCAGCAAATTCCAAGCAGAGAGAATACAAAGAAAACCAGACCAAAGTATGCTAAAAATCAATAATAAAAAGGAAATCCTAAAAATGCCAAATAACAAGATACATTGTATACTAGGAAATAGTAAGAATGACCGTTAATTTTCCATTGAGGCCAGAAGAAAACGGAACCTATTAACTATAATTCTATATCTAGCAAAACATATCTTTCCAAAATGATTTTTTAAAAATTTTCACTTAAAATTTGAGAGAAAACTTTACCAGAGGAAAAAGAATACAATAAAAAAAAAAAAACACTAAATGAAGGTATTTTTAGGCTGACTGAAATTTTGTCTGTTAGAAATCTCTATCTACACAAATGATTAAAGAGTACCAACAATGGTAAAAATATATAAATATAATAGATTAATTTTACCTTCTTTTCTTATATATTTAAAGTCTACCATAAATTATTCTACTAAAATCAAATTAACAAAACAAAACACAAATTGTGAAAGTATTACATGACTTGAAATTTTGCTCGTATACAGTGGTAATACATGCATAATAAAGTTAATTTGTAGTTTGATATTTATATCATAAGAAAGGAAGATGGCAGCCTTCATTTATGGTCACAGAGTCTGTAGTTAAATTCTCTCTCCCTCTGCAGTTCTGAACCTGTGAGTTTCATTAATTATCTTCTTGATCAAGGTGTTAGGGAGCACTCTGGAGTCATTTAGGTGGGGCTCTATTTGCCAGTCCTGTGGCAAATTGAAAGTGGCTTCAAGCTACATTTACTAGGGCAATCCTCATCTTCTAATAATTGCACAAATAACTCTGCTGAGCTGCAAAAAAAAACTGATGACAAATCTAATCTTTCCTAATAGCCTGTGTCCATGTGATTATTCAAAGGCGTTAGTCAACAATTTAGCTGCTAGTGTATAAATTAGAATTTACAAAGGTATAGTCTGCCATACTTAGGTTTTTTCAAATGTCAAGGAAATGAGTGTACAGATCATGACTTCAGAAAAAATGCAATAGATGTTTTATATTCTTAAGCTTGTTGCATCATTGCATTCTCATCTTTTGTCATTTCTTTGAAAGCTGAGACACACACTTCAGTAGCTTTTTGGCTACTACACTTAAGCAATACAATAAATGTCTTCTCATTTAAAGGATGAATAAATTAATGATCACTTGTCCCAGAGGATTATTGGAAAATTCCAAAATTTAAATAAGTATCCTAGATGACTTACAAGGACATAAAGCAGCATCCTCACACATATTTAAATTTAATTCTTTTTTTTTAAACATTTTATTTATTTGACAGACAGAGATCACAAGTAGGCAGAGAGGCAGGCAGAGAGAGAGGAGGAAGCAGGTTCCCTGCTGAGCAGAGAGCCCAATGTGGAGCTCGATCCCAGGACCCTGAGATCATGACCTGAGCCAAAGGCAGAGGCTTTAACCCACTGAGCCACCCAGGCACCCCTTAAATTTAATTCTAATTGTGATTTTGTGGGGCAGAAATAATTTGTTTCTTGAAAAGTTACATAAAGATAATTAAGTCATAATACTTCCTTGAGGGAGTTAAGATTACCTTAAAAACAACTCCTTAACATATTTTTTCATACTTGATACAATTTATAGTCTCATAAAAGCTTTATGACTCCTTTTGTGATGAGATACTGTTCTCCACATCATTCTCCTTCTTCTCATGTTCATTTCTTGTTTCTAAAAGACCTCATAGGAAGCAGAAAGATTCCAGTTGTTGAACAGATTACTGAATTTCACAAATCCATACTGAAGGAATGATTAGTTAACCTAGTTCTCACAACCACAACAGTTTGGTTTCCACTTACCTAATTTATTTGGGGAATTCAACTCTTTAAATAGGATAACTGACAAAACATCAAGCAGTTAAAGGTTGGGAGGTGAGTAGTGGAAGAAGGAAAGGAGAAAGCAAGTAGAGAATAAAGAAGTGTTTGATGTTTGTTTATTAGCAAAACAAAAGGATGGTATAATAGATTTGCCCATTCCCCTTGATAATCATGCATTTTCAATAGTTCCTTAGTATTTATTTTCTTGAAATTTTTATCCTTTCCAAACACTGTCACTTTTTTGGATAAATGTGAGTTGATTTGTAAATAAGTAAAATTCAACTGCATGAACTCTCAGCATAAAATAGTGAGCAAATACATTCAAATCTTGTCATTGCTCATAAAGCCTTCAAACTCAGAGGTTTCATTTGCCAGGAAAAGAGGAAATGAACGTAATTGCTTTTCAACAGTGAAACAAAATGCTTCCTTTATAGGACATTTCAGTTTTGGAAGGCAGTAGGGAGAGGTGGTAGCATTGTTAAATTGCTAACTGCTATTGGGAAGTTTTCCCAAGGTTAAGAGTATAACGAGTCAGTCAACAAACAATATGTGTGGCAAGTTAACCACCAGTACTAAACTCAATGTGCCTCCTAGGTCTAATGTTGCATTAACTTCATTTTGCATTAACTTCAAATCCATTATTGAGTTATGGGTCCACAAATATCCCGTTTTTGCCAGCATTTATTTGTAAGATTCTTCTGATTGCATTGAATTTCCTATGCTGCCTCCCAATAATGACATGTTTCAGCTGTGAGAACTTATTAGGAAATATATGATGCTTGCAGTTTTGCAGAAGTTGATTCCCCCCTGTGGAATAATCTCCATTCTAATTTGACTGTAAAATTCCCATAAATTATTTCAATCTCATTTTAGACTGGGATATATTTCATTGATTGGTAATAGCCTTAAATTACTTTTTATTGTGATTGTAATGTTCTCTTGTCAAATAGCAGGAAACAATAAATTACAGAGTAATTTAACAGGTGGAAATATACACAAGCAAAAACGGTTAGAAACAAAGATAAACCATTAGAACAAATTGCAGTCTGCACATACCTAATCACTTCTTTCGTGTCTATGGCTTAAAAAGAAAGTTCTTTCTTCCACGAAGTTTAATTAATCTAAAATCCTGAACTAGCATGCAAAATAAAACCTGTATATTTGGGAACCATGGAATCATAAAATTAGAATGCAACAAAGTATACTCAATGCCATTTATATGGGGATAAGAAGGTTTCAATTTTAATACCAGGAACTCCATACTGAAGGACCACGGCTAATCTATATTCCTTGGCCTTAAATAAGCTTTTCTACCACACACTCAGACCAAGCGATGTCATCACTCTCAATGAAAGAGAAGTGCGTTGTTTACAAGAAGTATAATTGCATTGAGAGTATTGTAAGCATTGGCTTTCGTGGAATTTGTGTGCACACTTCAGATGGAAGCCCTCAGGGATTTCTAATGGTGTTTAATCGGAAGTGAAAATTTATGAAAATCAGTTTCTTTCATAGGAGAGCTGAATCTGCAAAACCTCCTACTTATCTAAGTGGCACTTTTATTTAATCTAACATGAGTACTCTGTTTCCAAACCTAAATCAGATCCATTTTATTGTCCTTAGAAGATACTTCTTTTCTAGAATCCACTGACATCCTTAAAGGAGAACATCATTTTGGAGATTTTCCACAACCATATAGTCATGACTTGTCTTTTGGAAATTTTGAAATTATTAATATTACTAAATTGATTAAAGAAATTGGCAATAGTGGTTCTTGCTTAACCAAAGCACTGAAGGAATGCAAAAACTCAAAACAATGATATCCCAAATAGTAAATGATGTTTTATTTCGAAAAATGTTGAATGCTTGTGTGTATATGGAAGTATGGAAATATGTGTGTGTGATTTTGTTTTTGTATTTCTATCTCCTAAAAAGTAAAATTTAAGTTCTTTAACATAATTCAATATTACACTTTAGCCACTGGAATAATATGTAATGTATTGCCATTTAGTTAAATTGAAACAAAAGTACTGTAGTTTTTTTTTTGTTTTTTTTTTTTTTTTTTTTAAGGAGGTAATAGAGTACGGTAAAAATAACATCAGTTCATGAGCCAAAAAGGCTTACATTTGGTCCCTGGTTTTTCTATATAATTTTTATATAATTTGTTCATGGAATCCTTTTCTACATAAATTTAAAGTGGGTAGGATTGGGTCTATTTTGAGTTATAGTATGAAGATAAAATATAATATTTATAGTTGCCTTTAAACCTTTCCTGAAATAATGTCATAACTTGTTTAGCATAGACTAAATGCTCAATAAATGTTAACTAAATTCAATTTATTTCACTAAATTCAATTTCACTAAATGTAAGCTATTAGTTTGTAAGACACAATGTTATATCCCACTAAAACAAGTACAAATAAACAATTATACTAATATTTTAAAACAGTCCAGTATGACATGTTTAGCCTCATTAGCTTCTATTTGCTTTGAAAGGTCTCTCTCTCTCTCTCTCTCTCTACTGAAAGGCTTGAAATTTCTTATGCCATCAATTTCATTTCAATAACAAAATATACATAGTTTCAACTTTTTGTATCTTCCTCTTTTAGGTCCCATAAATCACTGTGTAGTTGGCTTGTTTCATTCATATTATGTATACCCTGTTTTTCTCTTCCGTGACTGAATGCATTCTCAATAACTTTTTGGTTTCAATACCAAATCAGTGAATCGTCTTTTTTTTTTTTCATTTTTAAATAGTTTTTTGAATAATACTTAAATGGAAGTTTCACTCAATATGTGAAATGGCAACAATGCATATAAGTCAGTAGAAACGGTTACACTATGAACTGTTATGACCAAATTGATGCCCGCATTGACAATGCCAGCTAAGTCATGACTGCCATCTGGAGCAGCAATATACAATAGCAAATATACAATGCTGCTGATTGTAAGTTGCAATTCAATTTTGAAGATGATAAAATGTGAAGTATTTTGCATCTGAGAATGGATGACATACAGGGTTATTACTGTTCTGGGACATTTAGCACCTGTTAAGTCTCTATTATATTCCATAACTGCTTCTTGGAACTGTGCTTGGCCCTAAGGATAGCTAGAAGAAGAAAACAATTTCTGCGACCTAGAGAGGCCAGTTGAAATGTTATCATGGTGGTAGCAACACATCCTAATCTCTTGTTGGGTTCAGGTCTACCTCTCACCTAGTATATCCCCCAGATCACGGAGTTATCACTGGGTTTCTGTAATTGAGACTCACTGTTGATTCTGGCTATAGCTCTTTAATGGAAGAGTTTCTAAATGGAATAATCCATTTTAGGTTCTTTTGATCAGCTTCTCTTATATAGCTGGCATGGTAAAATAGTCCCCTGAGAAGCAGCAATCTAGCCTTTAGGATACCTAATTAGAAATGGGTAGAACGCACAGCAGTTAGAGCTTCCACTGATTCAGCTACTCAACTCATATTAAAACTCAACTACAGTCATTCACTTTTTTCTTCATTAAAAAAATGATTAATTATTGATTCCTTACTGTAAATGAGTCATTGTATTATGTACTCAAGATAGAGCACAATTAGTGAGTTGGAAACAAAATATGTTTTGAATACAAAATCCTAACTAATAATAAAAACTTGAAAATTGTTTAACATATACTCTCTACATATGTGTGGTGAACTTGAGGTAACTGTGGGTATTTAGGTGAGGAGTCAGTAATCTGGGTGATTTTTTTTTCTCAGAGATTAGTTTAATGGTTAATAATATACTTTAAGGCACTATAGAGTGCATAAATTTATGCATTTAAAACATATATACATTTCATGAAGTTCCAACTGGGTATGATTTTCATGTGGTTAAATCAGACAATAAATATGCAAACATCTAGTAAATCAAGTGATTCTCACCTGCTCATTGATAAAGGTTGTTCAACATGAACAGGCAATAGGTCAAAAGAAATACATTGCAGTTTATGAACTGTAATTTACTTAATGTCCACAAGAGTCATGAAGTAAAAAACTGTCTGAACCATATGGAAACAATACAAGATCTATAAAATATTTGTTAATGAACTACACAGGAGAGAATAAAGAGTTTATGAAAACCAAATGAAACGTTATTCCACTTAAAAAAGAAAAAAAATTGAAGGGACAAAATGAAAAGAACAAATAACTATGGGAATATCAAACACAAGAACTAAATGAACATAATTACCAAATTGCAATAATTGTAAAAGATCAAAACACAGAAAAGAGCATTTCTCCTTTTCAGTAGTATAGCAGTTTTGGTGTTATTTGCCTATTATATATAGTTCTCATGCCTTCTGAATAGTTCATATAAAAATAAAAAGTTTCTGGCATATTTATCCATTTCTATAGCCATCAGCAAAGGACAAGTCACACTCACCAGAGAACATATTTATAATTACTAAAATTGAGATCAAATCTATATTTAGCTTTCAGGATTTTACATTGGGACTTCTTATACATAGTGTCTGAGAAGACCATAAAATCAACTAACACTTCTCTGCCAACTCCTCTAGAAATACATTTACGTCTTAGAAACAGTCACAGTAGTTCCCCTTTATCTGAGGTTTCACTTTTCATGGCTTCAGCTACCTGCTGTCAACTGCCATCTAGAAACAGATAATCCTCCTTCTGACATATTGTCAGAAGGCCTAATGCATGTAACAATGCCTACACCATTCACCTCACTTCTCATCATGTAGGCATTTCATTATCTCACTTCATCACAAGAAGAAAGGTGAGTAAAATACAAGAAGGTATTTCACATAACTTTTATTATAATATATTCTTATAATTGTTCTGTTTTATTATTATTTTTGTTAATCTCTTACTGTGCCTTACTTCTAAATTAAGCTTTATCATAGGGATGTATATACTGGAAAAAACATGGTATATGTAGGGTTTGGAATTACCAGCAGTTTCAGGCATCCACTGGGGATCTGAAATGTATCCCCAGGAAGATAAAGGGGGACTACTGTATTTCCCTTTTAACAAAGGCAAGTTTCACTATATTGAGTTAGAAAAGTCTTGATCCGAACCTCCTGCCAATGTCAGTCAAATGTCATCATTTTTATGGGTTGTGGCCACTGATATGTTTTCTCTGACTGCAAAAGTTGAACACATTAATTATTAAAGATAGAAAATACTAAAAATAGCCGCAAAACATAAAGAGGAGAAATTTTTAATGTTGTCTCTGGGTATGAGATTTCATTTGGCTTTTGACATGAAACAAATTTTTTTTTAAGATTTTATTTATTTATTCAGAGGGAGAGAAAGAGCGAGCAAGCACAAGCAAAAGGAGCAGCAGGCAGAGGGAGAGGGAGAAGCAGGCTCCCCACTGAGCAGGGAGCCCAAGGCAGGGCTTGATTCTAGGACCCTGGGATCATGATCTGAGCCAAAGGCAGACGCTTAACCCACTGAGCCACCCAGGTGCCCCCCCTTCCTTTTTTAAGATTTTATGACATGAAACAAATTATTAAGAATGTCATGAAATATGTAAACCTGAGCACTTCCATTAAAGTCTGAGGGGTTTTTTGTTGGTTTTTTTTTTATAGAGTTATATTGATCTGGGAGATTATACTTTCCCAGTATATATGAAAATGCCTTAATTCACCAGACCACTACATCATTTATTCCTAGGTATTTCTCCAACCATCTAGTCCAAAACATTCCTGGAATATAGACATTTGCCTTTCTCAAAGTGAATGAGGTTACCTGAAATGCCTTATGTTTCATCCTGTTATCTCCTGTGCAACTGGAGGAGGCAAAGTTACTTCTGGTTTTTCAGATTTAGCAGTAAAACTTGTACTTAAAAAAGCCTTTTAAATTGGCAACATATTGCCTACTACTTTCTTGTTAACTTAGCCTCATCATCTATTTGCTCTGTAAGTTTTCTCTCTTCACTGAGAGCCTCTCCTTTGCTGCCAAAGTTGGTTATCTTTCAGAACCACCATGATAGCATAGAATAGCATGAGTGTTTTGGGGTTTGTTTTTCTAACAAAATTAATGTCACAGAAGAATTTTAATTTCAGTGGTTTATAGCAAAATTCCAAATGTCTTTTATGGTGTTCTTCCTCAATTTTGTTACCATTTTGGCTTAGAAATTTATTGTACTTTAATGACTGAGTTCTGCCTGAGATTAGATTTAATTCTTTGATTTAACACAGGATAAAGTTCCTAACACAACCAACGATTATGTAGGAGTGAATGTCTTCAGCAGATTCAGTTAGTGAAAGCAGATAGAAAGCCAATCTGTAGTTCCAGATACAAATTTGACAATGTCTTTTAAACCTGATTTTTTTGTCATAGAAAATTGATATACAAGAATTAAAAAACCAGAGCTACTGGGGGAACTTCCAGAGGTAAATATTCCTAGGGAATTTTTTTTTTTAATGCTAGATTTAAGTCTATTTGCCCAAATAAATACTTTTGAATGATGACAACAAATATAAATATGTTACACTACTTTAAGAATAAACTATAAATATATATGCACAGTAATAAACAACCGAAAGAAGCTAGGAAAAAAACCAATTGAGTGTATAGGCATATTAGACAAGTTTGCACTAATCATATGAATATTTCAAAACCATCTTAGGAATGATGTATTCAAATACAAATGCAAAATGCATAAATTCCTTCTTTTGCATCATTTATAAATAAACTGGAAGTAAATTCTTCAAATGATAAAGATTTTACTTACTATCTCTTTTTTTTTTTTAAGATTTTATTTATTTATTTGTCAGAGAGAGAGAGGGAGAGCACAAGCAGGCAGAGCGGCAGGCAGAGGCAGAGAGAGAAGCAGGCTCCCCACTGAGCAAGGAGCCCGATGCGGGACTCGATCCCAGGACCCTGGGATCATGACCTGAGCCGAAGGCAGAGGCTTAACCAACTGAGCCACCCAGTTGCCCCTTACTTATTATCTCTTAAAGCATCTCCTACTTTTCTGAACTACTCTCTCCTTATAATTTCCTTGTATAGATCCTACTCCTGCCCTGCCTTATTCAAAAATACTGAATAAGTTTACTCTCTCTACATGGTTATTCTTTAAATATTTTAAAGCAACTATGATAGCTTTATCAATTCTTTAACCACCTAAAATACACTTTAACCATTTACATATATAAAGTATAATTAGAACTAGCTAAACTAGCCTGACTCTAAAGTAATCTTGTTGTCAAATTTCATCTTAAAACATAGTCTTAAAAACTGAATTAATATTTCATAAGTTGCCCAATTAATGCAATATTCATGGAAAGACAAAAGTAATTGGATCAATAAAAGATTTTATAGACTTATAACAATATTCTACTGAAAAATTGATTTCAAATCATTATGTGTCTACAATTGTTCAAAAATCATACATTTATTTTAAGTTTCTCCTTATAAGGAATAGGGAAGAGATTCCTTTATCTAATTTTTTTAAAAGCTTTTCTTTTGGTTGTATAAATGTATTTAAATGCATCTGGTCTAAGCTCATTCCTACTTGTCCCTTCATCAGCTTGGGTGGCTCAGTGGGTTAAGCCTCTGCCTTCAGCTCAGGTTAGGATCTCAGGATCCTGGGATTGAGCCCCACATCAGGCTCTCTGCTCAGTGGGGAGCCTGCTTTCCCCTCTCTCTCTGCCTGCCTCTCTGCCTACTGTGATCTCTCTCTCTCTGTTAAATAAATAAATGTAATCTTTAAAAAAACTTATTTTTATGCTGAATATTTCTCACTACTCTACTGCTATAAACCTTCATCTGAGCCACCATTATCTCTTACCTGGATAAATAGTTTCAGTGACTGTAACATTTTCCTCTATGGTACATGTGCAAACCAATCCTCACAGTGATGATTTTAAAACAGAAATTAGGTCATGACCCTCTGTTTCTGTGAACCAACCTTCAAGCAAGGTAAAGGCCAAGTATCTTTATACTGTGTGACATCCCTAACCATGCATTCATCTTCAGCCCTGACAGTCTCCTTGCTATGTTCCCTACCATCAAAGAGATTTTCTAGCCCTAGGGATATGAGATAAGCTGGTTTGTTTTTGTTTTTGTTTTTTGTTTCTTGGTTTTTTGTTTGTTTGTTTTGTTTTGTTTTTCTGCCTTAAATGGGCTTCCTAAAGATATCTCTATGGATTCTACCACCTCCTCCAGGTCTTTGCTGACATGTTTTCTTTCACATGTCAATGAGCCTTAACTTGACCATTTATTTAAAAATTTTGTCTGCTCTTTGGCACCCCAATTTTGGATTCTTCTTTCCTTGTTTTGTTTCTTTCTCTTTAATATTATGTGGTTTATTGCTGTTGTTAGACTTTTCTCTTTTAAAATGTAAGCTTCACAAATGTCTCAAATATTTGCTTTTTTTTCTTATTTAGTACATACCAAACACAGAAGATATTGCTCAGTAATGAGGCAATTAAAACTATTTATTTATGTAATGAATGGGTTTGTTAGTTATTGAATGCCTTATTTTCACTTATCTATATAAGATATAAATCATTAAATAATAATTTCTCATTCTTTTACTTATTTATTTTTAATCTTACACACTTAACTCATCCTTAGGTAAATTAATAAGAACCTATTCTTTATTTAACAAAAAAATGAAATTTGTATTCTCACATGTGTCAGATATCAATTCTGATTCTAGATAAGAACAGTTTTTTAATTCAAAAACAGAATTTAATACAACAAATGAGTCTTGTCCTTTGAAATGACTGCCTTGGGAAGCCAAGTATTTTACTCTAGTCATGCTGCCATATTTGGAAGTATTTTTTATAATGCCTACCTTCAGAATAAAAATCAAATGAGGAAAACCGGTCTCCTAACTATGTATTCACATCTTATTTTTTGACCAGAAATTGTACTGTCCGATTTGATAACCCATCTTATTCTCTATGTTTAAGATGACATCTGGTTTTTACCTAATTTAAAACCTACCCTCACGACATAATTATTTACCACCACTTAGGATGTTCAGAAGAATGAGTAAGAGATTAGGGAGGCAATTCAAAAAAAAAAACATTTCTGGAAATAGCAACACATTCAAACGCATTTTTAGAAGAAACAGTCATTTGAATATTTGTATTTTGAAATGTTTGTTAAAATATCAGTAGCATCACTGTATACTTTTACTCTCTCTCCTCCACTGAGATCTAGATATAAAGCTCTTTAAAAATGTTGAATAAGGAAGATGGTGGAGAAGTAGGAGACCCTGTTTCAACTGGTCCCTATAGTGAGCTAATTATCTACCAGAACACTCTGAACACCCATGAAATCAGCCTGAGATGTAAGATTATACACTTCTGGATCTCTACAGGGGCAGAAGATGCCAGTGGAGATTGCTGACTTCCAAATGCTCATAAGCGTTCCAGGGTGCACCTTGCCTGGATTGCAGTTGCTATATTCAGTTACACATCCCCTCAACCACCTCTCACCAAAATGACTAGGAGGAATAACACCCAACAGAGGAAAAATTCAGAGATTGTGCCCTCTCCATCAGAACTATTGGATATGGACATAAACAGTATGTCAGAAAGGGAATTCAGGGTAACAATTTTCCAGGCAATGGCTAGACTGGAGAAAACCATTAGTGACAACATGGAATCTCTAAGGGCAGAAGTGAAAGCTTCCCAGGAAGAAGTTAAAAATGCTATCAAAGAGATCCAATCTAATCTAAATACTCTAACAGCTCAGATAATAAGTGAGGCAGAAGATAGAATTAGTGATCTAGACTACAAACTGATAGAGAAAAAGGATCAGGAGGAGGACTGGAACAAACAGTTTAGAAACCATGAAAACAGAATTAGGGAAATAAATGATGCCATGAAATGCTCCAGTGTCAGAATTATTGGGATCGCTGAGGGGGAAGAGATAGAAAGAAGACTAGAAGATACAGCTGAACAAATTCTCGATGAAAAATTTCCCAATCTGGGAAATGCAACCAGAGTTCCTGTCCTAGAGGCAGAAAGATCAACCTCCAAAATCAATGAATATAGAAAGACCTTGAGACACTTGATTGTGAGACTAATGAATCATAATTTTAGACAGGAGCTCCTGAGGGCAACTAGGGGGAAGAGATTCCTCATGTATGGAGGAAGGTCCATCAGAATAATGTCAGACCTGTCCACAGAAACCTGGCAAGTCAGAAAGGGCTGGTAAGACATATCCAGGGCACTAAATGAGAAGAACATGCAGCCAAGAATACTTTATTCAGCAAGGGTGACAATCAAAATAGATGGAGAGATAAAGAGCTTCCAAGACTGGCAAGGTTTAAATAAGTAAATGACCACCAAGCTGGCACTACAAGAAATATAAAGTGGGGGGAGGGGGGCTCTATATAGGAAGAAAGAACCCAAGAGTGACACAGAACAGAAATTTACAGAGATGATCTATAGATACAAGGACTTCACAGGCAACATGATGTCAATAAAAATGTATCTTTCAATAATCACTCTCAATGTGAACAGCCTAAACACTCCCATAAAAGGACACAGGGTTGCAAACTGGATAAAATGACAGGACCTGTCCATATGCTATCTACAAAAGACCCATTTGGAATCTAAAGATACATCCAGACTGAAAGTGAAGGGATGGAGAAGCATCTTTCATGCCAATGGGCCTCAAATGAAAGCTGGGGTACTGATTCTCATATCAGATAAATTAGATTTTAAACTAAAGACTGTAGTGAGAGTTAAAGAATGTCACTACATCATTCTTAAAGGGTCTATCCACCAAGAAGATCTAACAACTATAAGTATTTATGCTCCCAGTATGGGAGAAGCCAACTACCTAAGACAATTGTTAGTCATGATAAAGAGTCATACTGATATGAATACATTAATAGTAGGGGATCTTAACACATCACTCTCAGTAATAAACAGATCATCTAAGAATAAAATCAATAAAGAAACAAGAGCATTGAATGATACATTGGGCCAGGTGGACCTCATAGATACATACAGAATATTCCACCCTAAAACAACAGAATAATCATTCTTCTCGAGCACACATGGAACTTTCTCCAGAATAGACCACATACTTGGTAACAAATCAGGGCTCAATCATACCAAAAGATTGAGATTATTACCTGAATATTCTCAGACCACAAGACTTTGAAAATGGAACTAGATCACAAGAAAAAGTATGGAAGGAATTCAAACACTTGGAAGCTAAAGACCACCCTGCTTAAGAATGTTTGGATC
Organism: Enhydra lutris kenyoni; assembly: GCF_002288905.1. NCBI lineage: Eukaryota > Metazoa > Chordata > Mammalia > Carnivora > Mustelidae > Enhydra > Enhydra lutris. Next base: position 80,939,922 of record NW_019154086.1, on the reverse strand, counting down.
AACCAAGAAATCAAAGAAGAAATTAAACAATTCATGGAAACCAATGAGAATGAAGATACATCAGTACAAAACCTATGGGATACAGCAAAGGCAGCCCTAAGGGGGAAATACATAGCCATCCAAGTCTCACTCAAAATATTGAAAAATCCAGAATACACCAGCTCTTTTTATACCTTAAAGAACTGGAGAATCAACAACAAATTAAACAAACTCCACACACAAGAAAGAAAATAATCAAGATTAGAGCAGAGATCAATGAGATAGAAACTAGAGATACAGTAGAACACATCGACAAAACTAGAAACTGGTTTTTTGAAAGAATCAATAAGATTGATAAGCCACTAGCCAAAGTAATCTAAAAGAAAAGATAGAGGACCCAAATTAATAAAATTGTGAATGAAAAAGGAGAGATCACGACTAACACCAAGGAAATAGAAACAATCATCAGAAATTATTATCAACAGTTATATGCCAATAAGTTAAGCAACCTAGATGAAATGGATGCATTCCTGGAAACCTATAAACTTCCAAAACTGAATCAGGAAGAAATTGACAACCTGAATACACCAATATCTAGTAACAGGATTGAAGCAGTGATGATAAACCTCCCAAAAAACAAGAGCCAAGGTCCTGATGGATTCCCTGGAGGATTCTATCAAACACTCAAAGAAGAATTAATACCTATTCTCCTGAAGCTGTTTCAAAAAATAGAAACAGAAGGAAAACTTCTAGACTCTTTTTATGAAGCCAGCACTACCCTGATCCCCAAACCAGGCAAAACCCCACCAAAAAGGAGAATTTTGGACCAATATCCCTGATGAATATGGATGCCAAGATTCTCAACAAGATCCTAGCTAATAGGATCTAACAGTACATTAAAAAGATTATCCACCATGACCAGGTGGGATTTATCCATGGGACACAAGGGTGGTTCAACATTCACAAATCAATCAAATGTGATAGAACAAATCAATAAGAGAAGAGAGATGAGCCACCTGGTCCTCTCAATTGATGCAGAAAAGGCATTTGACATGATACAGCATCCGTTCCTGATTAAAATGAATCAAAGTATAGGGATACAGGGAATATTCCTCAACTTTACAAAATCTATGAAAAACCCACAGTGAATATCATCCTCAATGGAAAAAAGCTGACAGCCTTCCCTTTGAGATCAGGAACATGACAAGGATGTCCACTCTCACCACTGTTGTTCAACATAGTACTAGAAGTCCTAGCAACAGCAATCAGACAACAAAAATAAATAAAAGGTATTCAATCGGCAAAAAAAGAAGTCAAACTCTCTTTCTTCATATGACATGTGAAGATGACATGATACTTTATATGGAAAACCCAAAAGACTCCACCCCCATATATACTATACTAGAACGTATATATATATATATATATATATATATATATATATACCCCCATATATACGTATACTAGAATGCATACAGCAATTCAGTAATGTGGCAGTATATAAAATTAATGTACATAAATCAGTTGCTTTCTTATACACTAACAATGAAAATGTAGAAAGAGAAATGAGAGAATTGATTGCATTTACTATAGTACCAAGAACCATAAGATACCTGGGAATAAACCTAACCAAAGAGGTAAAGGATTTGTACTTGAGGAACTATAGAACACTCATGAAAGAAATTGAAGGCACAAAAAGATGGAAGAGCATTCCATGCTCATGGATCAGAAGAATAAACATTGTTAAAATGTCTATACTGCCTAGAGCAATCTATACTTTCAATGCCATCCTGATCAAAATTCCACCGACATTTTTCAAAGAGCTGAACAAACTATCCTTAAATTTGTACGGAACCAGAAGAGACCCCGAATTGCTAAGGAAATGTTGAAAAAGGAAAACAAAACTGGGGGCATCACATTGACTGATTTCAAGCTTTACTACAAAGCTCTGATCACCAAGACAGAATGGTACTGGCACAAAAACAGACACATAGACCAGTGGAACAGAGTAGAGAGCCCAGATATGGATCCTCATCTCTATGGTCAAATAATCTTTGACAAAGCAGGAAAAAATATCCAGTGGAAAAAAGACAGTCTCTTCAATAAATGGTGCTGGGAAAATTGGACAGCTATATATAAAAGAATGAAACTTGACCATTTTCTTACACCATACACAAAGATAAACTCGAAATGGATAAAAGACCTCTATCAAAATCATAGAGGAGGACATTGGCAGTAACCCCTTTGACATCGGCCACAGCAACTTCTTTCAAGACATGTCCCCAAAGGCAAAAGAAACAAAAGTGAAAATGAACTTTTGGGACTTCATCAAGATCAAAAGCTTCTGCACAGCAAAGGAAACAGTCAACAAAACAAAGAGGCAACCCATGGAATGGGAGACGATATTCTCAAATGACAGTACAGACAAAGGGCTGATATCCAAGATCTATAAAGAACTCCTCAAACTCAACACACACAAAACAGATAATCACGTCAAAAAATGGGCAGAAAACATGAACAGACACTTCACCAAAGAAGATATACAAATGGCTAACAGACACATGAGAAAATGTTCATCATCACTAGCCATCGAGGAGATTCAAATCAAAACCACATTGAGATACCACCTTATACCAGTCAGAATGGCCAAAATCAACAAGACAGTAAACAACAAGTATTGGAGAGCATGTGGAGAAAGGGGAACCCTCTTACACTGTTGGTAGGAATGCAAGTAGGTGCAGCCACTTTGGAAAACAGTGTGGAGATTCCTTAAGAAATTAAAAACAGAGCTACCCTATGGCCCAGCAACTGCACTACTGGGTATTTACCCCAAATATAGAAAAGAAGGGCCATCTGTACCCAATATTCATAGCAGCAATGGCCACAGTCACCAAACTGTGGAAAGAACTAAGATGCCCTTCAATGGACCAATGGATAAAAAATATACAGTGCATATATACAGTGGAGTAATATGCCTCCATCAGAAAGGATGAATACCCACTTTTGTATCAACATGGATAGGATTGGAAGAAATTATGTTGAGTGAAATAAGTCAACCAGATAGAGTCAATTATCATATGGTTTCACTTACTTGTGGAGCATAAGAAATAACATGGAAGACATGGAGACATGGAGAGAAGTGAATTGGGGGAAATCACAGGGGACAAACCATGAGAGACTGTGGACTCTGAGAAACAAACTGAGGGTTTTCGAGGGGAAGAGTGTGGGGTGTTGGGTGAGCCTGGTGGTGGGTATTAAGGAGGGCACATACTCCATGGAGCATTGGGTGTGGTGCATAAACAATGAATTTTGGAAAACACACACACACAAAATTAAATTAAATTAAATTAAATTTTTACAAAATGTTGAATAAGACAGTAGTGAGAAGATTACACAGAATCTTTAACATCATTCTCACATAGTATCATTATCATCAATAACAATACAAGATTTTTTCATTTCTCTTTTTTACATGTAAATTTTAAATGTGTATCCACTCCTTCTTTTCCTAAGTTTTTTCCATTACTAACATTCTGAAAATATTGCTTTCTGCAAACCTAAATACACTAACAATTCTTTTAAGTGTATACTCTCCCTCTGGTCAATGTATCTTATTAATCCTTATCTTAAGACCACTGTAAATATAGTAATTATGTATATTTTGAGAATATATACTTCAAAAAATTATGACAAAATATGACCCACAAATAGATCAGAACTTAATTTGGAAAGCATTAAAATTTAATAAGATGTGGGGAAAATATCTGAAATTTATATTATTAATATAATTTTCACTTAAATCATATCTCAATTTCTTAGATCCATTTCAGTTACCCATCTTTTGGTGGACATAAAAAGCTCATGGTCACCTTTTTTGTTTATTTCATGGTAACACATGGAATAAAAACAAGTATAATACTAACAAATTTTTCCAAATTATTTGTACTTGCCTCACCTCCTAGAGATTATCATCTACTTCCATTATGTGGTTAAGGTTAAATATATTTAATTTAATTTAAAAATGTAAGGACATAATAAAATACTAGTGTGTTGATCACACACCCTCATTTCCATATACCATTATCTTATTAATACTTTCCTAATTTATCTCCCATCTTAATTAAATTCATATTATTAAGATAAATATGTCCATCACAGTTAAAAAATAATTTTAAGATACTTGTTTTGTGAGGATGCTGACTTGATGGCATTCTTCACAGAATAAGAACAAACAACTCTAAAATTAAAAAGGAACCAAATAACTAAAGTAATCTTGAAAAAGAAAAATCTGGAGGCATCACACTTCCTTATTTCAAACTATATTATAAAGCTATGATAATCAAAAAAGCATAGTATTGGCATTAAAACAGACACATAGATCAAGGAAACCGCATAGAGAGCCCAGAAGTAAACCCATACATATGTGGCCAATTAATTTATGACAAAGGAGCCAAAAATATACAAAGGGGGAAAGAAGAGTCTTCACTAAATGGCACTGGGAAAATGGACAGCCAAATGCAAAAGAATGAAACTGCACCACTATCTTATACAATACACAAAAATTAACTTGAAATAGATTAAACACTTAAATGTAAGGCATGATTTGGCATCAAAAGCAAAGGCAACAAAGGCAAAAATAAACAAGTGGGATTACATCAAAAAGCTTCAGCACAACGAAGGAAACCATCAACAAAATGACAAGCCAATCAATTGACAAAGGAAAATACTTTCATATCATATATTTGATACAAAGGTTGAACTCATATCTCAATAGCAAAACAAAACAAAACCCAAACATTCCAACTAAAAAATTGTCAGAGGATATAAATAAACATTTTTTCCAAAAAAGACATACAGATGGCCAACATGTACATGAAAAGGTGCTAAACATTACTCCTCATCAGGAAAATGCAAATCAAACTCACACCTGTTAGAATGACTGTTATCAAAAAGAAAGAAATAACAACTGTTGATGACAGTGTGAGAAAAGGGAATTCTAGTACACTGTTAGTGGGAATATAAGTCGGTATAGCCATTATAAAAAGCAGCACGAAGTTTCCTCAAAAAATTAAGAATAGAACTACCCTATGATTCAGTAATCACACTATTGGGTCTTCACAAAGAACATGAAAACATTAATTCAAAGGCATATTGCACCCCCATGTTTACTGCTGCATTATTTACAATAACCAAACTATGGAAGCAGCCCCAGTGTGCTTCTGGGTATTTAACCAAAGAAAGCTAAAACACTAGGTTGAAAATATATCTGCACTCCCATGTTCATTGGAGCATTAGTTGCAATAGCCAAAATATGGAAGCAACCTAAGTATCCATCAATGGACGAATGCCTAAAGAAAATGTAATATACACATCACACACACACACACACACACACACAAGTATTATTCAGCCATTAAGAAAGGGAAAAGGAAATCTGGCCATTTGCAACAGCATGGATGAAACTTGAGGGCAATATGCTCAAATAAGACAAAGACAAATACCATATGATATCAATTGCATGTGAAATCTAAAAAACAAAACCAACCAAACAAAAAACTCTGAACTCATAGACATGGAGAATAGATGGGTGGTTGCCAGAGGCAGATGGTGGGGGGTGGGCAAATGGAAGAAGGCAGTCAAAAAGTATAAACTTTCATTTATAAAACAAATAAATCTTGGGGATGTAATATGGTGACTACAGTTAATAATATTGTAATGTATATTTGAAAGTTAAGAAAGCAAATCTTAGAAGTACTCATCACAAATAAAACAAGACAATATGTTTAAGTACACCCATTCCAATTGAAACAATATTTTAAAGACAAGTATATCACTTTATATGGATACTGATTACATTTATAAACATGACAAAATATATAAATCCATATTTTCTTATTCTTTTTTTCTTAAGGCTGTATTTTTATGATTTATTCATATATGAATGTATGTATAAATTTCCTTAGTACTTATCTATCTGAAAGGGAAATCATCCAGATTTCTTGAGAAAAATAAAGTTTAGGTAGAAAATGTGAATGGATGAACATTTTATATTGTTGATGTCACAATTCTTATGTTTTATTAGGCTTTAAGCTTCCTTAACATACACATTCTATGTCATAGGAGAAAGGAACAGAATAGATGTGACAGGATAAATTCAACAGTGCAAGCTTTCAGATGAATTACAGTTATCTGTGTTGAACAAAAGTACACTCTAATGTCTTACATAAACAACTATTTATGTAACTGTAAACAACTGTTTATGTATTGACTTCATGAACACATAATTCCCTTTATGTACCATATCTTTGACATATATTTATTGCATTATACAAGTTGCCCCCAAAACATAGAAGTTTAAAACAATAAACATTTATTATCTCACATTTTCATGGGTCAGGAACTTACGTATTGCTTAGTTGGGTGCCCCTTTATCAAGTTCTTTGAAAGGGCTACAGTGAAGAAGCCCCAGGGCTGCAGTTTCATCCAAAGGCTCCTCTGGGGAAGGATTCACTTCCCAGCTTATTCATGGGGCAGCATTCAGTTCCTCATGAGATGTTGGACTAAGGACCTCCTCTGCTTTTCCCTAAATGTTGACTAAAGACTTCCACCGTTCACTAAATAGGCACTTAACAACATAGACACTCCCTTCCTTTTGAGCAAATGAAGCAGCCAGAGAGCAATAGGGTGAGGAAGATGAGAGCTAGTCCTCTTTTAACCTAATCTCAGAAGAGCTATCCCATCACTTATGCTATAATCTGTTTGTTAGAAGCTAATCACTTAGTCCAGCCCATATTTGATGAGAAGATAATATCAAAGGTTGTGTGCCAGGAAGTGGTATTAAACAACTGACATTAAGAATTTTACTTTCTTTTCTCTCTCTGTCTCTCTTTCTCTGTATCTTCTCTGTTTCTTAATTATTAAGGAGGCATCAAAACAGTTGAGGAAACAAATACAAAACTATGTTAATAAAAATGGTGTGTTTTACAGTGTGAAAGAGGTTTTGAATTAATGACATTAAAGGGAAAAATGACATTTCATATCCTTATTAGTAAATATCAATATTCTCTATTTTGGTCAAAACCACAGAACTGGAATTCTGCATTATTTTCTACCATCATGTTTTTGACTAATTACCTTGCCTGCTACCACAGTATCCCACTAGATGTAGATTTCTGGTCCAGACTTGGCCACAGTCCCAGTATCATACTTTATATCCTATTTTTATCAACAAACTTCCTTAAAGTTTATAATCTTATCTCTATACTCTAGTTTGTGCCTTAATATCTAATCTCAAACTAAATTAATATTTGCCTATCTACTCACCCTGAGTCTGCCATGACTGCAACTGTCCACTATCATTCCTGATGGTACCTCCCAAACTGTGAGGAATACCCGATCACACCAATTTTGCTATGCCATTGGCTGTTACATCAACTGAATAACTTTTTAGTCAGGAGTTTTTCTTTGCAAATCATCCTGTGGGTGAATCACTCTCATCCAAATCTACTATACCTGATCTTTCTTCCTTCCCTCACAGGTAACTCTTCTGAGGTTCTACCATTTCTTATCTGAAGCAATAAAGCAACATAGATGAATCATCATTTTTTAAAAATTATTGATTTTCCTGTCTACTAAAAATCCCTATCCCTCCCCACCTTTTTAAAAACACATTCTTGGGACACCTGGGTGGCTCAGTGGGTTACGCCTCTGTCTTTGCCTCAGGTCATGATCTCAGGGTCCTGAGATCGAGCCCCACAATGAGCTCTCTGCTCAGCGGAGAGCCTGCTTCCCCGCTTCTCCCTCTGCCTGCCTCTGCCTACTTGTGATCTCTGTCTATCAAATAAATAAATAAAATCTTTAAAAATAAATAAATAAATAAATAAATAAATAAATAAATAAAAACACATTCTTTTATTAATTCACATCTCTTTATCTTCACTTTATTGGGTTTACATGTTAAACCCAGAGTATCAAAAATTTCCTAGTTGACTATTATTCTGTTAGATACAACTGTTCTGTTATGAAAGATTATGTGTATTCTTTGAATATTAATTTTAATTTATTATTACTGCCGATGTACCTCAATATAATAAATCCAGGAAATAATAGGCACATTTCTTATGACTCTGTTAAGGAAACAGTGGGCATTAAAAGAAATCTGTGGCACACATTTAGTTTTTAGAAGTTTGAATATGAAATGTCTGAATATGGATTTCTTCTACAATATCCTGTTTTGAAGTTGCTGATCTCCTTTAGCATTTAAACTTATGTCCCATGTCAAATTTGAGATGTTTTCAGCCTGTTTCATCAAATATTTATTCTTTACATTTTTTTTTCTCTCCTTCTAGGACTCCAGTGACACTGAGGTTAGACTCACTGCTGTTTTTCCACAGCTTCCTGATGATCTGCTACTGTTTTTTTTTTTTTCTTGCTCATATTTGATAATCTGTATTGATCTATCTTCAAACACCTTGGTTTTCTTCTGTTCTATCCATTATGTTCTTGAGCTCTTCTCATGAATTTTTAAAATTATTTTATATCATTTTGGTTCTGAAGTTTACATTTGATTCTCTTTTATGCATCACATTTATCTGTGAGAAGTTCTATCTTTATTGGTTTCAAGTATATTCACTCATTTCCTGGCATGTAGTCATAATGACTACTTTAAAGTCTTTGTCTGATGATTCCAAAATCTGTGTCACCTCCATGAGAGTACTTGATTATTTTTCCCTCGAAAATTGCAATTGTTTTATATTTTTCATATTTTGACTATTATTGGATTACATCTTGACATTTTAAATATTGTGTTATGTCTCTGAGTCTTGTATGAATTGTATGAGGAGTCTTTGTTTTGTTTCAGCATGCAATTGACCCAGTTAGGTTCAGGCCATGGCTTCTACCACTCTCTGTGGGCTATGGTTCTAAAGTCAGTTCTTTTCAAACTCTTTCAAAGCTATTTATTATCTGTCCAGTGTGTATACCACACAATGGTTAGTCTGTGGCTTTGAAGGTGATCTACATCATTAACTGTGTTTTCAAATCCTTTACTCAGATACGCATAAATGAAACTCAGGTGGGAGCCCAGGAGTTCATACACAACTTTTAGGAAGTAACTTTTTTTTTTTTTTTTTTTGAGTTTCCTTTTCTCCACGATCTTCCCAACACTTTCCCAGATGCCATCCCTCCTGGTATGTTGGACAGAAATTCAAGGCTTTGGCTTCCCCACTTTGCCCCCTCCTATGACTTTTCTGTTTTGTAACCAAAAGAAGATGAGAAGAGAAAAACAAAACAAACAAAAAACTGTACAACTTTCCCTATGCTCTTCCTTCCGGCCAGAGAGACACCCCACTCAGACAGCAGTGTTCTCTCTACCACCATAGCCATGGGATTCTCTAGCAGCTGGAGAAGAGAGAACAGAAAACCAAGGATTTCGGATTTCTCCCTCATTTTAGGGCCACTGTTCCCACTTGCTTAAGGAATAGAGTTCTCGAGGAGTACTTCCTGCATGCATTCAGTGTGAAGCTCCAGGTTTTAAGTTTTTTTGTAATCAAGCTAGGAGCTATTGAAGGAAATTTACCACTAATTCTGTGGTACGTGGGGTTGATGCTTTCCTTTCACAATCCATTTGCCACCATTTATTTTTCAGAGTCTCAGGTAGCTGCTCCACGCATTCAGTCTGAAGATTTTTAATGTACTCAGTGGGAGATTTAGGTTCAAGTCCGCTTATGACATTTTCACTAGAGCAGAGACTGTATAAAAGATTTTAATGGTATCATTCATAAGCATTTAAAAAGGAGCCGCAATCAGTAAGATGTTGTCTACATTCATTAATGTTATGACACTGAAACCCAGCTTCTTGCTCTCATTGCCAGATTAACTAAACTTGCTACCTGAGGAATATTTGGCAATGTCTTGTTGAGACAAGCAAGTGATGGGATCTCCTAGAAACCTTGATATCTGAAACTAGTTTATGAGGAATATAATACAGACTATTTTGTCTTTTTCAAAAGTATTAGTTTGGGGGGGAACAAACAGTAACTTCAGAGTGGTTCTGAATATTCATCTCACAATTCTAAGCCAGCCGCACATTCTGGCTTGTAGCAAATTCCCTCAATAGTATGCCACTTTCTTGGCCACTTTGACAAACTAGACCAACATAAGAAGAGACTAAATTTATTCAATTTGTTTCTCAGAATTTACTGTCCCAAAGAGAAACATATTTAATCTGCCAGTCTATAGTTTTCCAAGCAGCAAAGCAATCAGCTAGCCACTGGCAAAAGCCCAAGAATCAGTAAAAACATACTAACGTTCATCGAGGGATATCATAGGCTGAGCTATGATAAAAGGCTTGAGTCAAGTGAATGGAGCAGTAATGTCCACTTTTGCCCTCTCGTAGCTGACACCAATATTGAGCACCCATGGCATCTCAGTACAGAGATCTGTAAGTCAGAGGAGGCTTTGAAGTAATGGGACTCCAAAGGAACTAGCATGTTTTATAGGCAGCTCTTCCCAATCATGATAATCCACTCAAAACTTAAGAAATGGAGAAATACAAGCATGTAACACATCTACTTCTGCTATAAATTCAGATAGGAAGTAACAATACATTGATGTGGACTACAGTGCCCCTATCCAATAGGTCACATTAACTTCCCTCTCTTCTGCAAATGTCAGCCAAACCCCATCAATTGAGGTGGAGTTCACATCCCATCAAATGAGGTGGAGTTCACAATGTGACTTAGAGAGTATATCCAATTTATCCATGAAAACTTTTGAGTTCCTCTTCTCCCTAAAGTTTCCCAGCATACTCATATTTATGTATATATGCCTGGGCTCCTCTGGTGACAGAGTCATTAGCCACACTCCTAATCATCTTTCCAATTAAACAACTGGTATCACAGTAGAAAGTAAGTAAAGGATCAGAAGGTACAAAAGGAGAAAATGGCACTTCACTAACATCAAAGAACACTTATTTTCAGTTACAAGTGTCTCAGTGGTTGCTCAGTAACCTAAATTGTAAAGTTTATAGTCTACCAAAAGCTAGTAATTGACTGTAAGATTCTCATGGCCTACAATGTTTACTTCACCTTTGGATAGCCCTTGATTCAACAGCCACAGAAACACTGCTTTCCACTTATGGCAATGGGATTTACACTCTTTGCCTAACTCAGACTTGACTCATAAAGCAAATATATTCTTTGAGTCCACCTTGATTTGGGACAATAGATGCCCTATTTCTAGATCATCTCTAATTTCTCAATTAGCTAAAGTATAAGGACTAGATAAGTTTTCCAGGGCAGTGAGGCTGTCAGTTATAATTTATTTAGATTTCTACATGTTGATTTTTTTAATTTTTCAATGGGTCACCTTCATCAGCATTGTAAACACAATCTGAGACAGTAAGATTTAAACACTAGTCAAGTTCTCATCTGTAGTTTCCTGGGGGTGTTTGCCTTAGATACAGCTCCCCGAGATGGCCAAAGTTCCCTTCTAAGAGCAGGGATTCACTAAAAAATTTCTGAGATCTTTTATAGTCATCTTCAAACCAATGTAATATTCATATGATAGAATATAAGAAAGGCTTAATGGTAAAATGGTCCAACTATCCCCATTCATCATTAGCAAACCTTACATGCCCTGCTTCTTCATATCACATGTTAACTAGCCAAAATTCTAACAAGTCATCTGTTTTCATTCATATAGATTTTGAATAGACTCCACCTATCCATCTCTCCCTGCTCCTCTCTGAACCTATGGCAACCACTAATCTTTCTACTATCGCTATATTTTTGCTTTTCCAGACTGTCATATGTTTAGAAACATAGTTTATCATCTTTTCAGATTGACTTCTTTAACTTATCAATATGCATTTAAGATTCCTTCAGATCATTTCATGGTTTCATAGTTTTTTGTTTTTTTTTTTTTTCCTGAAGAACATTCCATTGATGGCATGGATGCACCACAGTTTATTTATCCATTCACCTGCTGAAGAAGAACTTTTTTGCTTCCAACCTTCGGCAAAATTTTTTTAAAGCTGTCATAAATAGCATGCAGGCTTTCATTTAAACATAAGCCTTCAACACATGTGGGTAAATAGGAGTACCATCACTGGATCTTAGGGTATGCCTATGTTTACCTTTGTAAGGAACTGCTCAACTGCCTTCCAAAGCAACTAGCATTTTGTATTCTCACCAGCAATGAATAAGAGTTTTATTCCTGCATATCCTCCTCAGCATTTGGTATGTCATTGTCTTAGATTTTAGCCATTTGAATGTGTGTAATTGTACTTCATTGTTGTTTTAATCTATAGTTCCCTAATAACTATGATATTAAACACTTTTCCAATGTTTATTTGCCATTTGCGTATCTTCTGTGGTGAGTTGCCTTGATTGTGTACATTTTTTTAAAAGCTCTATAATGTAAATAGTATATGAAAATTATCCTTGCTTATCCCTCCACAAATAAGAATGAGCTGTTGGAACGCCAGACAATTGCTTTTAGGGAGGGGCTGTATTCTTAAGTTTGAAAGAAGTGAAGCAGTTATTTGGAGACCACAGAGTAGACTACAGCTGCTGAGGAACACTATCTTTGCACCACATCTGTCTTCTCTTCTCCTGAACACTAAACTAAACATGTTAGCCTCTTCAAAGTTAGATGCAGCCCTTGACTGAGTTCTAACCGATATAAGATGAGCAGACATAGGGTCAGACCTTTCCTATAAGAAACTTTCACTAATGATTCCCTCTGCTAGATGGACATTGGTTAACTCTGGAGTCAAACACTGAAGATGGCAAAGCCTCACAGCCTGGGGTTCTGAACAACTGTGCAAAACAATACACCACCATGATCATCACTGCCATACTTACCACATGCAGTGTTTGGACCTTATGTAAGGAAGGAGCAAACCTCTATTGCATTAATAACAGGTCCTAAGGCTTATTTGTTATAGCATCTAGAGATACCCTGCACCTACAGGGGTCTACCACCTCAAGGATATTCGAGAAAATTGCTTTTAACAGACAAATCTGTTTTCATATATGAAAGATTTTCTCATTTATATGCATGTCAAATTTCCTTTAATAGTTTTAAGAGATTCAACATCAATAAACTATGAACAGAAAAACAAAACAAGTAAATTGTTGAGGTGGTTAATCAAACACTTGTATGTCAACTGAAGTCACTAAGTCCATTGATAGAACTGGCTGAGGTTTCCATTTTCTTGCTTGTAAATAGTCATATAACATCCTAAGATTTCAGCAAAATCTCAGGGTCTTATGCCACTTGGTGACCTCCAAGCTCATTGACAACCTTAAAGTTCATGTTTCTGTTAATATACTTGAATGTATTAGTCAGCTTTTTCTAGTTTTTTTTTTTTTTCTGGAGGAATATAAGCAAAGGAGTCACCTAACCTATTTATTTAATACATGCACAGACAGTCCCATATGCATACATGAGCTCACACATACCAACATTCATTTATACACTCTCACACAAACTCTATGTTTATCAGACTTCACTGAAGATTGAGCAAGATAATTACAGCACAGAAAATATAGCAATGTAATTATAAGCCTTCCCATTTATTGAAGTTAATTCTATCATCCTACCACTATGTATTTTTTACTTCCCTGTTTTTATCACACCAATGATAACCTCATATTCTCCTCATCTTTTTGAGTCCCTTTTAATTTTTCTTTCTCCTCCTTTTGATTCCAAAGAAATTTAGACTTTTTTCTTTTGTACCCTCTTTTCACAGACTCTGTTTTTTTTTATACATTCATGGACTATCACGTTATCTTCCTAAACAAGACAATATTTTTTCCTTAGATGTTCCAGAAGAAATTAATTTATATTTTACCTTTAAGAACAGTTATAAAAACTAATCTGCAGCCCTAACTGAACACAATGAAATAGCACACTCCTTTAAAATACTTGATTCATTCTCTTCTTTTGGATGTCAATGAAAAACATAATTGCTTAATATATGTAATATTTATTTTAAATTTTTGTTCTTGACTTCTTAAAATTAGGCTTATAATACTATAGTAAGACATCACCATAAGTGATGATGGTTAAAATAATTTATGAAAAAGTCATTCTTTCATTTTATTGTAAAAGCTCACCTAAGGACCAATGAAATTTAGTAAACTGTTTGTATCCTATACATTTTCTTATCAGGAAATGTCAAGCCACAGTTAAGACACTGAAGACAGACTGAAAAAGTATAAAGATTCATGAGAAGACCAGGTAATTGTTAACAACATCAGACAGGCCTTATGAGTGTCCACTATTTTGCCTTTTGTCTCCATTCTGAGGATTTGAGTGAAGGCCTTTATAGTTATGTACTGCATAATGCTCACTCATTTACACTAACGGGAAAGAGCTATTTTTCAAATTCTGTACATATAAGCTCTAGTGGTTTTAGGTTTCTATGTTGCTCTAAATTACTGGCATCAGTAGAAGATGTTCAAAACTCCCTGATACGACTGACTGACAGCAACTTCCATGCCAAATTTCAGGAGATGTTCTCTTTGGTATAGCATACAAATTAAAAGATAAGGTTTTTTTTTTCCCCCCCAAAGATTTTATTTATTTATTTATTTATTTATTTATTTAATTTTATTTTTTATGAACATATAATACATTTTTATCCCCAGGGGTACAGGTTTGTGAATTGCCAGGTTTACACACTTCACAGGACTCACCATAGCACATACCCTCCCCAATGTCCATAATCCCACCCCCCATCTCCCAACCCCCCTCCCCCCATCAACCCTCAGTTTGTTTTGTGAGATTAAGAGTCACTTATGGTTTGTCTCCCTCCCAATCCCAGCTTGTTTCATTTACTCTTCTCCTACCCCCTTAAACCCCCATGTTGCATCTCCTCTCCCTCATATCAGGGAGATCATATGATAGTTGTCTTTCTCCAATTGACTTATTTCGCTAAGCATGATACCCTCTAGTTCCATCCACGTCTTCGCAAATGGCAAGATTTCATTTCTTTTGATGGCTGCATAGTATTCCATTGTGTATATATACCACTTCTTCTTTATCCATTCGTCTGTTGATGGACATCTAGGTTATTTCCACAGTTTGGCTATTGTAGACATTGCTGCTATAAACATTTGGGTGCACGTGCCCCTTCGGATCACTACGTTTGTATCTTTAGGGTAAATACCCAGCAGTGCAATTGCTGGGTCATAGGGTAGTTCTATTTTCAACATTTTGAGGAACTTCCATGCTGTTTTCCAGAGTGGTTGCACCAGCTTGCATTCCCACCAACAGTGTAGGAGGGTTCCCCTTTCTCCGCATCCTCGCCAGCATCTGTCTTTTCCTGACTTGTTCATTTTAGCCATTCTGACTGGTGTGAGGTGATATCTCATTGTGGTTTTGGTTTGTATTTCCCTGATGCCGAGTGATGTGGAGCACTTTTTCATGTGTCTGTTGGCCATCTGGATGTCTTCTTTGCAGAAATGTCTGTTCATGTCTTCTGCCCATTTCTTGATTGGATTATTTGTTCTTTGGGTGTTGAGTTTGCTAAGTTCTTTATAGATTTTGGACACTAGCCCTTTATCTGATATGTCATTTGCAAATATCTTCTCCCATTCTGTCAGTTGTCTTTTGGTTTTGTTAACTGTTTCCTTTGCTGTGCAAAAGCTTTTGATCTTGATAAAATCCCAATAGTTCATTTTTGCCCTTGCTTCCCTTGCCTTTGGCGATGTTCCTAGGAAGATGTTGCTGCGGCTGAGGTCGAAGAGGTTGCTGCCTGTGTTCTCCTCAAGGATTTTGATGGATTCCTTTCTCACATTGAGGTCCTTCATCCATTTTGAGTCTATTTTTGTGTGTGGTGTAAGGAAATGATCCAATTTCATTTTTCTGCATGTGGCTGTCCAATTTTCCCAACACCATTTATTGAAGAGGTTGTCTTTTTCCCATTGGACATTCTTTCCTGCTTTGTCGAAGATGAGTTGACCATAGAGTTGAGGGTCTATTTCTGGGCTCTCTATTCTGTTCCATTGATCTATGTGTCTGTTTTTGTGCCAGTACCATGCTGTCTTGATGATGACAGCTTTGTAATAGAGCTTGAAGTCCAGAATTGTGATGCCACCAACTTTGGCTATCTTTTTCAATATTCCTTTGGCTATTCGAGGTCTTTTCTGGTTCCATATAAATTTTAGGATTATTTGTTCCATTTATTTGAAAAAAATGGATGGTACTTTGATAGGAATTGCATTAAATGTGTAGATTGCTTTAGGTAGCATAGACATTTTCACAATATTTATTCTTCCAATCCAGGAGCATGGAACATTTTTCCATTTCTTTGTGTCTTCCTCAATTTCTTTCATGAGTACTTTATAGTTTTCTGTGTATAGATTCTTAGTCTCTTTGGTTAGGTTTATTCCTAGGTATCTTATAGTTTTGGGTGCAATTGTAAATGGGATTGACTCCTTAATTTCTCTTTCTTCTGTCTTGTTGTTGGTGTAGAGAAATGCAACTGATTTCTGTGCATTGATTTTATATCCTGACACTTTACTGAATTCCTGTACAAGTTCTAGCAGTTTTGGAGTGGAGTCTTTTGGGTTTTCCACATATAGTATCATATCATCTGCAAAGAGTGATAGTTTGACTTCTTCTTTGCCGATTTGGATGCCTTTAATTTCCTTTTGTTGTCTGACTGCTGAGGCTAGGACTTCTAGTACTATGTTGAATAGCAGTGGTGATAACGGACATCCCTGCCGTGTTCCTGACCTTAGCGGAAAAGCTTTCAGTTTTTCTCCATTGAGAATGATATTTGTGGTGGGTTTTTCATAGATGGCTTTGATAATATTGAGGTATGTGCCGTCTATCCCTACACTTTGAAGAGTTTTGATCAGGAAGGGATGCTGTACTTTGTCAAATGCTTTTTCAGCATCTATGGAGAGTATCATATGGTTCTTGTTCTTTCTTTTATTAATGTGTTGTATCACATTGATTGATTTGTGGATGTTGAACCAACCTTGCAGCCCTGGAATAAATCCCACTTGGTCATGGTGAATAATCCTTTTAATGTACTGTTGAGTCCTATTGGCTAGTATTTTGGCGAGACATTTTGCATCTGTGTTCATCAAGGATATTGGTCTGTAGTTCTCTTTTTTGATGGGATCCTTGTCTGGTTTTGGGATCAAGGTGATGCTGGCCTCATAAAATGAGTTTGGAAGTTTTCCTTCCATTTCTATTTTTTGGAACAGTTTCAGGAGAATAGGAATTAGTTCTTCTTTAAATGTTTGGTAGAATTCCCCCGGGAAGCCATCTGGCCCTGGGCTTTTGTTTGTTTGGAGATTTTTGATGACTGTTTCAATCTCCTTACTGGTTATGGGTCTGTTCAGGCTTTCTATTTCTTCCTGGTTCAGTTGTGGTAGTTTATATGTCTCTAGGAATGCATCCATTTCTTCCAGATTGTCAAATTTGTTGGCGTAGAGTTGCTCATAGTATGTTCTTATAATTGTCTGTATTTCTTTGGTGTTAGTTGTGATCTCTCCTCTTTCATTCATGATTTTATTTATTTGGGTCCTTTCTCTTTTCTTTTTGATAAGTCTGGCCAGGGGTTTATCAATCTTATTAATTCTTTCAAAGAACCAGCTCTTAGTTTCGTTGATTTGTTCTATTGTTTTTTTGGTTTCTATTTCATTGATTTCTGCTCTGATCTTTATGATTTCTCTTTTCCTGCTGGGTTTAGGCTTTCTTTCTTGTTCTTTCTCCAGCTCTTTTAGGTGTAGGGTCAGGTTGTGTACCTGAGACCTTTCTTGTTTCTTGAGAAAGGCTTGTACTGCTATATATTTTCCTCTCAGGACTGCCTTTGTTGTGTCCCACAGATTTTGAACCGTTGTGTTTTCATTATCATTTGTTTCCATGAATTTTTTCAATTCTTCTTTAATTTCCTGGTTGACCCATTCATTCTTTAGAAGGATGCTGTTTAGTCTCCATGTATTTGGGTTCTTTCCAAGTTTCCTCTTGTGATTGAGTTCTAGCCTCAGAGCATTGTGGTCTGAAAATATGCAGGGAATGATTCCAGTCTTTTGATAACGGTTGAGACCTGATTTAGGACCGAGAATGTGATCTATTCTGGAGAATGTTCCATGTGCACTAGAGAAGAATGTGTATTCTGTTGCTTTGGGATGAAATGTTCTGAATATATCTGTGATGTCCATCTGGTCCAGTGTGTCATTTAAGGCCTTGATTTCCTTGTTGATCTTTTGCTTGGATGATCTGTCCATTTCAGTGAGGGGAGTGTTAAAGTCCCCTACGATTATTGTATTATTGTCGATGTGTTTCTTTGATTTTGTTATTAATTGGTTTATATAGTTGGCTGCTCCCACCTTAGGGGCATAGATATTTAAAATTGTTAGATCTTCTTGTTGGACAGATCCTTTGAGTATGATCTAGTGTCCTTCCTCATCTCTTATTATAGTCTTTGGCTTAAAGTCTAATTGATCTGATATAAGGATTGCCACTCCTGCTTTCTTCTGATGTCCATTAGCATGGTAAATTCTTTTCCACCCCGTCACTTTAAATCTTGAGGTGTCTTCGGGTTTAAGATGAGTTTCTTGTAGGCAACATATAGATGGGTTTTGTTTTTTTATCCATTCTGATACCCTGTGTCTTTTGATTGGGGCATTTAGCCCATTAACATTCAGGGTAACTATTGAGAGATATGAATTTATTGCCATTGTATTGCCTGTAAGGTGACTGTTATTGTATATTGTTTCTGTTCCTTTCTGATCTACTACTTTTAGGGTTTCTCTTTGCTTAGAGGACCCCTTTCAATATTTCCTGTAGAGCTGGTTTGGTGTTTGCAAATTCTTTCAGAATTTTTGTCCTGGAAGATTTTAATCTCTCCTTCTATTTTCAATGATAGCCTAGCTGGATATAGTATTCTTGGCTGCATGTTTTTCTCGTTTAGTACTCTGAATATATCATGCCAGCTCTTTCTGGCCTGCCAGGTCTCTGTGGATAAGTCTGCTGCCAATCTAATATTTTTACCATTGTACGTTACAGACTTCTTTTCCCGGGCTGCTTTCAGGATCTTCTCTTTGTCACTAAGACTTGTAAATTTTACTATTAGGTGACGGGGTGTGAACCTATTCTTATTGATTTTGAGGGGGGTTCTCTGAACCTCCTGGGTTTTGATGCTTGTTCCCTTTGCCATATTGGGGAAATTCTCTCCAATGATTCTCTCCAATATACCTTCTGCTCCCCTCTCTGTTTCCTCTTCTTCTGGAATCCCAATTATTCTAATGTTGTTTCGTCTTATGGTGTCACTTATCTCTCGAATTCTCCCCTCGTGGTCCAGTAGCTGTTTGTCCCTCTTTTGCTCAGCTTCTTTATTCTCTGTCATTTGGTCTTCTATATCGCTAATTCTTTCTTTTGCCTCATTTATCCTAGCAGTGAGAGGCTCCATTTTTGATTGCACCTCATTAATAGCTTTTTTGATTTCAACTTGGTTAGATTTTAGTTCTTTTATTTCTCCAGAAAGGGCTTTTATATCTCCCAAGAGGGTTTCTCTAATATCTTCCATGCCTTTTTCGAGCCCGGTTAGAACCTTGAGAATCGTCATTCTGAACTCTAGGTCTGACATATTACCAATGTCTGTATTGATTAGGTCCCTAGCATTTGGTACTGCCTCTTGTTCTTTTTTTTGTGGTGAATTTTTCTGCCTTGTCATTTTGTCCAGATAAGAGTATATGAAGGAGCAAGTAAAATACTAAAAGGGTGGCAGCAACCCCAGGAAAATATGCTTTAGCCAAATCAGAAGAGATCCCTAATCATGAAGGGAGAGAAAGAGGATAAAAAGAGGTTCAGAAAGAAAAAAAAAAGAAAAGAAAAGAAAAGAAACAATTAAAAAAAAAACCAATAAAGAAAAAATATAAAAAGGAAAATATATATATATATTAGATAAACTAGTTAAAAAACGTTAAAAAAGAAAAGGGTAAAACTTAAAAAAATTTAGCAGAAGAAGGAAAAAAAATTAAATTAACTGCAAGGCTAAAGAATCATGGTGAGAAAGCCATGAGTTCAGGGCTTTGCTTTCTCCTTCTCTGGAATTCTGCTGCTCTCCTTGGAATTGAAACTGCACTCCTTGGTAGGTGAACTTGGTCCTGGCTGGGTTTCTTGTTGATCTTCTGGGGGAGGGGCCTGTTGTAGTGATTCTCAAGTGTCTTTGCCCCAGGCGGAGTTGCACTGCCCTTACCCGGGCCCAGTCTGAGTAATCTGCTCGGGTTTGCTTTCGGGAGCTTTTGTTCCCTGAGCGCTTTCCGTAGAGTTCCAGAGGGCGGGAATGAAGATGGTGGCCTCCCGGTCTCCGGCCCGGAGGAGCCGAGAGCCCGGGGCCCCACTCCTCAGTGCGCCCTCAGAGAACAGTGCCCAATTACTCCCGTCACCCTGGCCTCCGGCTGCGCTCCGAGCTGACCGAGCCTGCGACCGGTTCAAGGTAACCCCGAGCTTAGAGCTCACTCCTCGGCTCTGTCTCTGTAGCTGGCTTCCCCGTTCTAATACCTGTAAGCTCTGCGACACTCAGACACCCCTGATCCTTCTGTGACCCTGCGGGACCTGAGGCCACGCTGACCCCGCCTGGGCTTCACCCTGGTTTAGCCTCTGGAGCGATGTCCCTCAGCGGAACAGACTTTTAAAAGTCCTGATTTTGTGCTCCGCTGCTCCGCCGCTTGCCGGGAGCCGGCCCCTCCCCCCGCGGTCTATCTTCCTGTCGCTTTGGATTCACTTCTCCGCCCGTCCTACCTTTCAGAAAGTGGTTGATTTTCTGTTTCTAGAGTCGCTGTTCTTCTTCTCTTCGATCTCCCGTTGGATTTGTAGGTGTTTGCAATCTTTAGATAAGCTCTCTAGCTGATCTCCCGCTACCTGAAGTAGTCTCAGCCTGCTACTTCTCCACCATCTTGACTCCTCCCCAAAAGATAAGGTTTTTAAAATATCTAGTTGGAAGCAAAGTATGAACAACTGGTGGTTAAAGAGGTATAATCAGAGAAAACTCAAGTCCTCTCAACCAAATTTCTCCTACCATCCTACCCAGAAAAAGCCATTCCTACTATTTGAATCATTTACTAGGATTAAGATAGTAACTTCACAGGAAATTACTGAAAGAATAATCCATGAATCTTCATGGGCTATTATCTCAGATAATATATACTTACACAGATATATTTTAATGCTATGAGGTTGGGGGACAGCAAATTAGAGACATGAAACAAACGTTAGATGTTAAGTGGGAAGAGCAGGCAAGACTGTGTATACATTACCTAAGAGGTAGTATAGAATAACAGACTGAGGGAGAAAGATAGGGACTTATTTCTAAAATCATATCAACTTAGCATAGTATTTTTGCTATCACAGCTGCCTAGTATTTTGTTTTGCTTTTTTTCCCTATTGTAACTTCATTCTGGGACATTCATTATCTTAAGAATCTAAAATAATACATAAATGATCTGTGTGGCTTAATAATTAAATTTACCAAATTTGACAGAGGGAAAGTAAATATGGCTATATAGTCTATCAATAAATAGACAATACAATTTAAAATAGTTAATTATTTTTAATATACCAGAAAATGTCAAACACAATGAATAAATCTAACTTCCCAAAACCAGAAAAGTGTATAAACCCTATATAGAAAAAAAAATTATTGAAAGTAATTTGGTAATATCTAATTAAATTGAAAAAAAGTCATTTCTTCCCTTTACATAAAATTGATTCTCTTTATTTTTTAATGCACACCAACTCCCAATATAAAGACACTTTCTCAAACTCTCTGTCAGAGGATTGCCCTCAAGCTATCAAACCTCACACAGGTACAAATAAAGCACAAGTGTGTAAATTACATCTATTAGGGCAGCCTCTTCTAAAGGCTTGATGGATTACGGATATAAATACTCAAATTACACTGGTCTTGATTAGACATTTCTGATGTGTTACCTATATGCTCACAAGCTTTCTTCTGATACTTAACCAAAGTAATTTAATGGGAATTTACTTGACACAGAATCTTTGTAGGTTATTCCCAATTGCCAGGGTACGGAAACAACCTAAGTGTCTGTCAACTGATAAATGACTCAAGAAAATGTGATACAAATACCTACGCACAATGGAGTAATATTCAGCTAAAAAAACAGTAGGACATCCTGTCATTTGGGACAATATGGATGAACCTAGAAGGAATTATACTAAGTGAATGAAGATAGACAGAAAGACAAATTACTGCACAGTATCATTTATATGTGGAATCTAAAAACAAAACAAAAGAGAAACAAGCAAATGAACAACAACAAAAAAATAAAGCCAAAGTCACAGAAACAGATAACACAAAAGCAATTGCCAGGAACTAAGAGGGGAGGATGGGAGTTAGGGAGAGGGTGATAAAGGCTATAAACTTTCAGTTGTAAGATGAATAAGGTATGAGGATCTAATGTAAAACATGGTAACGATAGTTGCTAACACTATATTGTATAACTGAAATTTGCTAAGAGAGTAGAACTTAGATGTTCTCATCAAAAAGAAAAAAAAAAGGAAATTTGTGAGGTGATGGATGTTAATTAACCTGATACAATCCTTTCACAAGGTGTATGTATAGGAAATCATCATGCTGTAGATTTTAAAACATCCTACAACCTTATTTCTCAATTATATCTCAATAAAGCTGAAAAAGAAAGAAATGAAGATTGTGTGACTCTACAACCAAGAAAAGAAAAGAAAATCTTCAGCCTCCTTCTAATAAGAGTGACTTAAACATTGTCTTCTAATTATGACAATTATATTCCTTCTTTTCCAATCCATATACATATATGGATTTTTTTTTTTTTTTTTTGAGAGAGGGAGAGAGTGGGGAGGGGTAGAGGGAGATGGAGAGAGAGCATCTTAAGCAGGTTTACATCCAGCTTGGAGCCCCAGTCAGGGCTTGATTCAAGACCCTGAAATCATGACCTGAGCCAAAATCAAAAGTTGGATGCTCAACCAACTGAGCCACCCAGGCACCCCTATATATTTTTCAATTTTTTGACTTACTTTATTGGTCAAGACTTCCAGTACCATGTTCAATAGAAATGATGAAAGTGAGTATCTCTATAGCCCAGAGAGAAAACACTCATTAATTCAAAATAAACTCATTATTAAATTTTTATTTTGTTTGCATATTTACCAATTCTCTTTGCCTTAAATTACACTTAGCAAACATCTAACTGATCAATTTTCTTTGAATTTCCTTTCATGTTAAAACTATTTCTACCCATTACTTTCACCATTTCTTTGTCCTTATTTCTAAACTGTGTTTCTCCTACACAGCATAAGCATGATTTGTGTGTGTGCAATCAGAAAATTGTCTTTTAATTTAAGCAATTAGTCAATTTGTATTAACTATATTAAAACTTAATCCTCCATCTTAACTATATGTTTCCCATTAACTCTGTATTATGTTTCCTTTCTTCTACCTTTTCTCTATTTTGTCTTTTTTTTTTTAAGATTTTATTTATTTATTTGACAGACAGAGATCACAAGTAGGCAGAGAGGCAGGCAGAGAGAGAGGAGGAAGCAGGCTCCCTGCTGAGCAGAGAGCCCGATGCAGGGCTGGATCCCAGGGTCCTGGGATCATGACCTGAGCCGAAGGCGGAGGCTTTAACCCACTGAGCCACCCAGGTGCCCCACCTATTTTGTCTTCTTGAAGATTAATCAAGTTATTTATTTTGACTTCTATCTCTTGGTATGCTACTGACTCTAAGTCAAATGCCATATATTGTGTTCAAAACATTTGTACTCAATGTCACATTTTCCTGAGAGCTATCACCTTTTTGCCATATAAAGAGTGGGGTCTGATTACCATATTCCAGTAGGGGGTTGAGCTAAAGGTATGATCATCAGAAGTTTGGGTAAGGCCATGTTTACTTCATTCTGCCCACAAGATGCAGTACTCTAGGTTTTTGAACTGACAAACTAATGTATTTTCTTGGGTCTATCCCCATAAAAGAACCTGAATTCTAATTGTCTCCTCATCATGACACTGGCAAAGTTCCCATTCTACTCTTCACTACTTTTGAGGTTTTTTTTTCCTACTCTATACAACTTTCCAATTCAGTAACTGCTTTGAGAGGAAGATTAGCCTTCCATAAAGCTCGGTTCTCACATACATCCCGCACAGGATTCTCTCAGTTATATTTGCCATTCAAGGTCTGATTTTGTTTTGCCATTTTCATGAGACCACCATAATCTCAGAAACACTTTTTTCAAGTCCCTCCTCCATCTTTTTTATCTTGCCAAATGCAGGGTACCAACTCACCCTGGTTCACTGTAGACTTCTCTGGAATTAGTACTGAAAAATCTCACATCCTGGGAAATTCGTCAGTTTCAGTCACCTTCTAGGAAGTCAATATTTGGCTAATAACAATAATCACAAAGTAACTGACATCAAACCCTGAGTTATTTAGAATGTGTTTCAAACATCAAGAAATTATGCCTTAGAAAAATAGAGAAAACCAAGCATGGTGAGTGGAGGTGGGGGAGGATGGAATAAAAGCTGATTATATTCCATCGAAGAAAATGAATATATTCAATGGTTGAGACAACTTAAATAGCTCATTGAGACTGGATGGTTTGGAAGTTACAAAAACATGGCGCATTCATCCACTAGGGCTTCCATAACAAGGTACCATAGACAGGGGCCTTAAAAGATAGAAACTTACCAACTCACAATTCAGGAGGCTACAAGTCCGAGATAAGGGTATCAGCAGGTTTGGGTCTTAAGACAGTTATGATGGAAAGATGTTTTACTGGACTCTCCTCTTGGTTTTTAGATGGCTATCTTTACTCTGTGTTTTTCACATCACCTTCTCTCCATGTGTGCATGTCTCTGTGTTAATTTCCCCTTTTAAAGGACATTAGTTATATTAAATTAGGGTCCATCCTAGTGACCTCATCTTAACTAACTGAATCTGCAATGACCCTATTAGAACTTAAACATATGAATTTGGGGGGCATAAAATTATACCCCTAACAGGTAGCAATTCAGTATGTGACCTGTGAGGAAGAAGTGGGGTAGTGATGTACTAAGAAAAAGATAGTTTGGGAGCTGAATTACAACAAACCCCCCTTGTCAGATAAAGATATGAATACCTGTGCACTTATTTTTTAACTATCTTGAACTTAAGTTGTAAGTTTATGAAGCATTATTTAGCTAGCAAATTTAATGGAACTGAAAACAAGTAGAAGTAGAGGTTTTTCCAAATACAAACCTGTTTGTCTGAAATCTGTATGTCATACCAGACCATGTGAGGTATGAGCCGTAGGGAATCCTTTTTTTTTTTTAAGATTTTATTTATTTGACAGAAATCACAAGTAGGCAGAGAGGCATGCAGAGGGGTGGGGGAAGCAGGCTCCCTGCTGAGCAGAGCGCCTGATGTGGGGCTCGATCCCAGGACCCTGGGATCATGACCTGAGCCGAAGGCAGAGGCTTTAACCCACTGAGCCACCCAAGTGCCCCAGGTAATTCTTATTCTAGATCATGAGAAAGTGTGCCTATTTAACTGTCTTGCTCTTATTACTATAGTTGCTATTTTAAATTAATAAATTTTGAAGCCATTAAAATATTCATTTAGCTTTTAAATTTTTAAATTACATTTCATGGTGGTTATATTAGATTTCTAGAGAGTTTTAAAATAATTTAAGTGGCTATCCCTTATTATATTATATGAAATGGGAAAGATTATACTAAGTTGTTATTTGCAAAATACTCAGTTCAACTCTGATTTACTAACTTTCTGTATTAAAAAAAGTTAACATTACTCAGTATATAATGAAGATTACTTAGGTCATTATTTATTTTAAAGCTAATTCATTCAGAATTACTTTAAATATCTACCCACCAACAATTTGTTAATACAGGAAATATTTTTCTAACAAAAAAATTTAGCTTGCTAAAAGCAGTTTTACAACACAAAATAGCAGTTAAAAAAGTAAAACTATTCACATTTTATATATGAAGAAACATTTTCCAGCTTTATGAAGAGGGAAGAAAACATTTTTATAACCTTTATTTGTTTTTCTTTTCTAGAAGCATCCCTGGTTAGATTTTGCTAATCAGTACTATCCACTTATTTTGAGAAAACCTAATATAATACCATTTGACCTTCCACGCAAATTTCAGGGCACTTAAGCTGAAATCCGTAGCACTCCATCTCTGTGCTAACGGCCAAATTTGCTATCATACCATATGTCCAACATACAATTTGCATTTGAATTGGGAAAAGTAAATGATGTTTTAATGATTTCATGTGCTGAAGAATGGGGTAGATGGCAGAAAGGGAAAACAATACACATTCAATAGACTTCTCATTTATGGTATTCTTTCAGTTATGACACTTTGCCAAAGGAAGGCTACATTCGCTAGAGTTATTAATGAATAATCTCTAAAAATAAATACTAGGTTTAGAAAGAATTATAAGTATACCATAATACTCTTATGAGAGATCAGCTGCAAAGCCATGTTAAATTGAGCATTGACTATCCATTTTCACTAAGATGAATATTATGATTAGATGATAAATAAAATCCCACTTGATGATTTGATGCCTCACATAGAAAAAAAATGACAACACGCACTCAAGGTGCTTTTGAAAAATGAAACACATTTTATTAATATTTCAAACACTATATATTTTCAAAGAACCTGACCCATTCCACGAAAATACTAAAGAGCAACCCAGAATAAGAGTTGTGTTTCTGTTAAAATGACAAATATCACTTGAGGTCATCAAAGTGGATGGACTTAGGGTTTTTCTTAATTTTTGATTATTCAGTTTTTATTTTCTGGGTAAATATTAAAAATCTATGTAATTTTAGACCTAATTTGATTGTATATGTAAAATCACCTTAGACGGTTATCTGTATGTTAAAATTCCATTTGAAATTAAAAGGCATTGAAAATAGAAACATAAGCCATAGTTCATAAGTACATTTCAACTATCTGAATGGAAATATACTAAGTCAGTATAAGACTGACCCAAATGGGCTATAAGAGAAATGTAAAGGAAGAGAAAACAAAGACGACAGAATGTGGAGGTACCCTTATATGTGCTTTCCTAACTAAGATGATAAACAATATGAAGAGACCAGGAGGCAGAAAAAGTGGGAAATATTAATAAAATTTGCAATTCTGCTCTGAATGAACACACATTTTTGTTCTAACGGTTAATCTCCATTTTTAAAAAAGGTTTTATTTATTTAGAGAGAGGTGTGTGTGAGTGAGGGGAGGAATAGAGGGAGAAGAAAAGAATCTCGAGCACACTCTGCGCTGAGTGGGGAGCCGACTCAGAGCTTGATCCCAGGACCCTGAGATCACGACCTGAGCTGAAATAAAGACTCATTCGCTTAACCACCTGAGTCACTCAGGTGCCCCAGTTGATCTCCATTTGTAATGAAACAACCAACAGAAAAGTTTCCAAATAGAGTTGAGAGGAATACAGACTGTCACAGTTTACTTTGACATTTGTTTTCACCAGATAGCACAGAAAAATAAAGTAGTTATGGTTATCTGCAATATACGACAATAAGTATATCCAAAGCTTTAACTGAATTTTAATTAGTGTCATACTATCTTCAACTGTATATTTACAAAGAGATGATGTTTAGAATCATGTAACCTTAAACTTAAAACATGCTAGGGCAATAATCAAATCCAGCCTTCATTTTATGGAGGTGAAAACTTAAGTGCAGTGAGATTAGATGGCACACCTATGGTTTCACGGACAACAAACTGGGCTCATAACCCCACTCATCTGACTGATAAGTCAAGAGTTAGCACTAAGTTGCTTTTCTCTAACCATGTAAACCTCACTGGAAAAAAGAGTTGTCATGCGTGTAAAACTGAGAACAGGATATAGTGCCCTGAGTAACAAACAACAGTAAACATAAGGTTTAACCCCATAATAAGTAAATCTAAGTATTTGTGATGGAGAACATTATCTCCATGTACCTATCTTCTTATTCTTTCCCTTTTTCCTTCATTCCTTCTCCCCCACCCTTCCTTCCTTCCTTTAAATAATAGGTTCCACTCATCACCACCTCACCTCAGTTTAAGGTGAAGATACACGCATGCAGCTGGCAACTACATGTCCCAGACTGCGTAGCAGCAAACGGCAATTTCGTGACTCAGTTGGCTTCAATAGAGTGTAGCTGGTAATGTTGTGTCTGACTCCTCGTCATCTTACTGACAGAGCTCCTTGCCCTTGCTTGCTTTTCTTCCTTATTTAGCTGAAAATGGCAGTGGTTTGGAAGCAGGGATGGCCATCAAGTATTCCTTCTATGGGAATTTTTTGTAGTGAGGCACGTAAATATTTTAGTTTTCAAATTCATGATACACATTCACATTTTCATTTAATTTTATGATTTTTGAGTCATTAACTGAATCCAACTGGATCATTTAAAGGCTACTGGAATTTAAAACTTGGTTAAGAGTTTATATCCAAATACTTTGTTCAGGGTCTTCCCTGTGCATTACTAACAGAAACACATAGTGAGTGTTAGTGTTATCAGAATGCCCGTGTAACTTAAAGTCAATCTTAAATTGACTTGTTATGTTGTGTGAATTCTCATGAATAGATCTACTTACAAAATACTTTTTTAAATACATGTGTGTGTTTACTGGCATTATTTTTTGGTGTGGAGATATAAGTTATGAGTAATTTAACAATTTTTACCTAACAGAGAACAGGATCACTGTATTTGATGAATAAGAATGAAAAAAAAAAATTAGGATCCAGTCCCAGATCAGAAAGAGACCAATAAAACCATGAAGCCCTGCACAGTGTTTGGAAGCATACCTAAAAAATACCTTTCTAAGGCTTAATACATGTCAAGCAGCTTTCTAAACAAAATAGATGCAATAATTATTTTACTTAATTTCCATAATATTCCTATCACTTAATATTATTGCCATTACTATTGATTTATAGATAAAGATAAGGATCTTAAATCAATAAGGCTATTAATATCTGAGGCATAACCTAGTAAATATTAGCATTGGGATTCAAATTCAGACAATGCAACTTGGGATTATCTACTCCTAGCCACCATCCTATAAGGCTTCCTATGATGCAATAGGGCATCTGAGACATGGATAATCATGTGTCTGTAATTGGAAAATCAAGGGAGAACATCTTTTGGAGAACAAGGTTACTGGAGAAAAATGTGTCCAGATACACATTTGATCAAAGCTTTACACATAAAATGTTGGGATATAATTACGCTGATTTTGAATAGTATCCCTTCTGACTTGATGAGTCACAGGAATAATTCTAGAAACAAAATATTAGAAATAAACAGATCACGAAGTTTCATGTTAAATCCTGCGTTGACACAAGAATTTCTGAATTGTCTTTTTTTTTTTTTTAAAGATTTTATTTATTTATTTGACAGACAGAGATCACAAGGAGGCAGAGAGGCAGGCGGAGAGAGAGGGGGAAGCAGGCTCTCCACTGAGCAGAGAGCCCGACGCGGGGCTCGATTCCAGGACCCTGAGATCATGACCCGAGCCGAAGGCAGAGGCTTAACCCATTGAGCCACCCAGGCGCCCCCTGAATTGTCTTACCTTTTTGTTTTATTCTTAGGCAGCACCAACCTATGTTATCATGTGAATGCTTCCTGTCTGCCCCAGGGAGATTTGCCAGTGTTTATTCATGTCAGTAATTGCTAAGTACTTAGAATCTCTGCCTTTACAGATGAAAAAAAAAAAAAAATGCATCCTATAGATCCAGAGGATAACCAATAAATACCTGTGTATTGGAAAAGAAATACAATGAAGAAAAAATAATTTTTAACACCCACAATAAGTCATTTTACACATTGTCTTTTATATTCAACCAAAAACCTTGAGAATAAGCCCCAGGTGTCAAGGAAAATCTTAATAGTAGAAGAGCACAAAAGTACAAAATAATAAAAAAGGCATTAGCATAGGGAATTCAAGGGTGAGAAGATAAATGCTGAGTGTAAAAGGAATAAGGCAGCAGCCCGTCCCAAGTTTTCAAACTGAACAGCTGGTATTCCAGCACGGGCAGGTCACTTTGAGAGTCCTGTCTCTGTGATTTCCAAAGTTAGAGAGTCTTACTCAGTCCAGAAGCAGCAGACACAGTCCCAACCCAAGAAGGGATGCCCAAATGGTACCCAGCAGCAGAAACAGTAGCAGAGGTGCATATCTGAGCATTACAATGAACACATTTTGCTAAAATATCTTCAAGTAATTGGAGGTATTTTCACGAAAGAAGCCCAATACTGCACAGATCCATTTAGACACGGAATGAGCATCACAGAGAATCTTGCCCTGTGCCTGCTCATTCTCCATACATAGCCTGAATCACTAAGCTTAGACACTCTCATCCATGAGCATGACCTTCCTGCTGAGATTTAAAATAGAAAGAAAAGCACTCAGTAAAGGTTTCAGCTTAATCATCCATACTTTGGAAAGCTAGCCAACATGTATACCCATCATCCATCTGGGCAAAAGGCTTTACAGCTTTTAGACATTAAATGACTCACTCTGCAAAGCTCTTTCCAGACTAATGGTGGCTCTAATTTCTCTATTAGGCGGACCAGAATATTAGGGAGGCAAATCTTTGCTATTATGCTCCCAGAGAATGAACTCCCCCAAAGCACAGCTGAGTATAATAGCTGATAAAACCTTGAAAAGTGCGAGGTTAAAATTGTGTTTATCCGTACCATGCCATCTGTATCCCCTAACAGCTTGAATAGGAAGGATTTGTTCCTAAAGCATTATTATTTTTACTAAAAATTGTCCTTGTTTTTCACTACCCTGAGGAAATAGATGGCATTGTAAAAATGAGACTGCATTTATTATAACCTAACCTATGGACCACTTTTTCAAAAGTAATTTGGTCATTTGACATCATATACCTCCCAGTGAGAATAAATAGAAATAATGTTTTTTGTTCTCTTCAAGTTCAACTTGCCCTTTATGTCAGCTTCCTTTTCACATCCTTTTTATCTAGTTATCCATACCATCATTTGTTTATATTAAATGAACCTCTTTCCAAGATATTCCTGAACTTATCTGCCAAATTTAATATTTTACTGTTTTATTAATATGATGGTAGATGCCAATATGGTGTTCCTTGAGAGGTATTAACTAGAAGAGGGCAAGGGGGACTTCTGGGTACAGGGAGTAGTATTTTGGGAGTTTGTCCTAATTATGGAGCTGTGTTTCACAGTGTGAAAATTCACAAGGCTCCAAACTTAGGATTTGTTTACCTTTTGTCGGAAGATGTTACACTTCACTAAAATTTACCAAGAAAAGATGGCCTATTTAATAAAATTCGGTAATACCCAGGACATTGGTTGAATAAAATATAATAGAATTTGGCAAGAAACAAGTTTTCTGAGGAAGGCGGAACTATTAAAACACTTCTAAATTGCACTTTTAAATAAATTATCAAGGTACAACATCTTAATTATCTCCAACTAAATAAGTAAACACAGGTAAGAAAGATTATTTACAACTATAAATTTTACTTCTCAAAATAAACTGTTTTTAGGTACTCTAGATGCAGTAGGTACACACTAGCAGCTAGATTTCTACTCAGTTATGATGGGGCAAATACAAAACCTTTACATGTCCCCTAAATGCTCATATACTTTTTTTTTTTAAGATTTCATTTATTTATTTGTCAGAGAGAGAGAGCACAACAGGGTTGCTGCAGGCAGGGGGAAGAGCAGGCTCCCCACAGAGCAAGGAGCCCTGTGCAGGGCTCAATCCCAGTACCCCGAGATCATGATCTAAGCCAAAGGCAGACACTTAACTGACTGAGCCACCCAGGTGGCCCAAATGCTCACATATTCTTAAAAATAAAGGTAAAAGTACGATACTAACATGTACATCTAGGTTGGCTATGGAGCATCCCTGCTGTGATCAGGGTTGGTTGGTAGCACGTTTCATTAAAAAAAAAAAAAAAATTTAGAGGCACCTGGGTGGCTCAGTGGGTTAAGCCTCTGCCTTTGGCTCAGGTCATAATCCCAGAGTCCTGGGATCGAGCCCCGCATCGGGCTCTCTGCTCAGCGTGGAACCTGCTTCTCTTCCTCTCTCTCTGCCTGCCTCTCTGTCTACTTGTGATCTCTGTCTGTCAAATAAATAAATAAGATCTTTATTAAAAAAAATTTAGATGTAAGTCTTCAGTAACATGAGAAACTGAAAGACATAAACCCAAAATGCTTTTACCTTGACTAAGAAAGACTGCTTTCAATCTTGGAATGCTGTTTGAATATCAGAAGTTTCTTTCTTTATTAACTACACAAGTGGCATTATTAAAAATGAATTAAATTATCCCAAATTATCTAGTCCAATCTTTCCTTAACATGACAGATATCTAAAGGAGGTAAGGAAGAAGCCATGGAATGTATAGTAAGAAGAATTTCAGAGGAAACTATGGAAAGTTAGAAGACAGCTGGCTTAGATTATCAGACGTTCTAAATTTCTCTTATCAGTTCACTTGGAGGAAGAAAATTCCCCAAATCAAGAATTTGTCCCCTCTGGGGGCCCCTGGGTGGTTCAGTCGGTTGAGCATCTGCCTTAGGCTCAGGTCGCAATGTCTGAGTCCTGGGATTGAGCCCCCTTGTTGGTCTCCCAGCTCAGGAGTCTGCTCCTCCCTTGCCCTCTGCCTCTGCCCTCCTCCCCCAAGTTGTATGCTCTCTCTCCCGCTCTGCTCTCTCTCAAATAAAATATTAAAAAAAAAAAAGCGTTTGTCCACTCAAAGATATTTTATAGGTGACTAGATCTCCCTGACAGGGCAAGATTATCTGATAGTCTCTGTACATATACACGCATAATTGTTAACTAAGTGAACATTTGAAGATTGGGTACATGGGAATGTTTATTAGCTATAAAGATTGACTAGATAAATAAATGATTTTTATCAGTGAAGCAATGGGTCCAAGTGAAAGGTTGAAACAAATAAGACAATATGATAAAAAGCTTGCCACTCATTGAAGGAGCAAATACATTTATAAACAACTTAATGATAATATACTGCAAAATACTTAATATAAAATAATTAACTAATTATAACAGTTTGAGTCAAGGAAAACAAATCCTGGAGAACTAACCTTTCAGTATTTGTACCCCTTCTGGGCACATGGTAAAATTGCATTCTCTTGTCCCCACACTATCATGAGAAGAGCCCTATGTGTGCCCTTCTCATACACTCCCCATGTGCCAACTCATGCTATAAATAAATAAAAGACAAACCTTTTTTTTAATTACCAGTTTTTTATGTTCATGATTACTGCAGGAACCCGGCCTACACTTACTCATATATACATAACCAAAGGCAAACAGTAATGTCTAATGTTTATCAAACAAGAATCAGAGGTTTAGTAGGTACATTATAATAGTCATAAATGTAATTTAAAATGAATGAAAAATAATGACATCACTAACAAAAACATTCAAGGTGTAATGGGAAAGGTGAGATGCTTTTGTATGACTATGCATCTGTATTGTTGAATGAAAGGCCTGCAACTTGTTCACATCTCCCTATGTCTACATACATGAACCATAATCTCTCACACTGACTCTGGTCTTAACTTCGTAATGCATTTTGGTCAAAAGCACAGTTGCAAATGCAAAAGAGACACATGAAAATGCTTGCATATTTAGCTTATTTCTTTTTAATTGCTCTTGAAAACCTGCTGCCATGTGAAGGAACTAGGATAGCCTGGTGTTTGATGAGGGACAGGTGCTCCCAGTCCTTGCCACTGACCCAGCTGACAAGCACCCTGACTGCAAGGCTCTAGAGTGCGGCCATCCAAGCCTAGTGTCAGCTAGGCCCAGTCCATCCCAGAAAATCTGTGCTCTACAAAAGCATGAGCTGAATAAATGATTGTTGTTTTAAGCCAACTGAGTTTGGGGGATAATTGGCTACATGGGAAAAACTAACCATTACAAATATTGATAGCAAAGTCCTATAGCATTCAACATGCATTCTGCATTTGCTCAATGGCAGTTACCACATCAATCTGCAACTACCAAAAGTGAGGGAAAAGGTTCAGGCTGTTAATAATTCCATGCAGTATATAAATACACTTACTTTGGCAGAGTATATGCTCTCCTCTTGTTCTCTTGCTTTATCCTGGGCAAGCTTTAGGGGAAAATTTGGACTGCTGCTAGTGCAACTGCTGTGTATACTGACCCACTGTTGTCATGTCAGCCAGGTGCAAAGGAAGCATAGCTACTAAGGTATGGAATGTTCTGAGGACATTCTAGACAATGGTTTAGTTCCTTTTTTAAGCTTATTTGTTTTTCTTTTTTTATTCAATGATTCCAATTATAAATAAGACTTTTAATGATTTTGTTATACACACATATCATTATAGATATTGGTAACAAAGCACCATTGGGGTGGTTTGTTACGCACGTGAAGAAATTTCTCAACATACCAGGGGAGGAGAAAATAAGGAGGCTTAAGGAAGTTCAATATAAAATTAGAGGTATTATAATGTTATTTAATATATATTATATAATTATAATGTTATGCAACTATATGGTTATATATAATGTATAATATAATACAAAATAACAAAATAGAATATACTATTATAACTATATACTATAATCATATCATTTATAACATGGAATATAGAATAATATAATATTACTAAAAGTAATGGGAAAATCCATCCTAATAATTAAAAAGAGAAATTCTAAAATCATTTACTTGTGAGCAGTAGGAGTGGGAAGGGGGTTAAGATATAAAATATTCTTTATTTTGCTCATTTTTGTGCCATCTGATATTTAGTTCCTTGAACATGAAATGTGTTTATAATAAACCCAGAGGTATAAAGGGAATACAATTTTCTTCCCCGAATTAATATGAAGAATATCTGTTTGGAGTATAAGTAAATAATTTAACTACATAATTTAAAACATTATATATCAGAACAGAGGTTTAACATAGGACAGAACACAAAATCTGCATTAGTTTTTTATAGTTTTATTGAGACCCAATTGAGATAAAATAGTTAAGGTGAATAATTTGATGTGTTTAGAATATATCCAAGAAACTCTCACCACTATCAAGAAATGAACATTTTGGGAACTTTCCAAAATGCTCGGTGAAACGCGGTGCTGCCCAAGCTCTGCCCAGCTTCGCGCTCCCCCACACCAGCTTCGGCCCTCTCACTGGCTATAGAAAATGGTGAAAGAAACCACTTACTATGATGTTTTGGGGTCAAACCCAATGCCACCCAAGAAGAATTGAAAAAGGCCCACAGGAAACTGGCCTTGAAGTACCACCCTGATAAGAATCCAAATGAAGGAGAGAAGTTTAAACAGATTTCTCAAGCTTACAAAGTACTCTCTGATGCAAAGAAAAGGGAATTAAATGACAAATGAGGCGAACAGGCAATTAAAGAAGGAGGAGCCAGTCGTGGTTTTGGCTCCCCCATGTACATCTTTGATATGTTTTTTGTAGGAGGAGGAAGAATGCAGAGAGAAAGGAGAGGTAAAAATGTTGTGCATCAGCTCTCAGCAACCTTAGAAGATTTATATAATGGTGCAACAAGAAAACTAGTTCTGCAAAAGAATGTGATTTGCAATAAATGTGAAGGTCGAGGTGGTAAGAAAGGAGCAGTTGAATGTTGTCCCAATTGCCAAGGTACTGGAATGCAAATAAAAATTCATCAGATAGGACCTGGAATGGTTCAGCAAATTCATTCTGTGTGCATGGAGTGCCAGGGCCATGGGGAACAGATCCTAAAGATAGATATCAAAGCTGCAATGGAAGGAAGATGGTTCA
The DNA here is from genome assembly GCF_002288905.1 of Enhydra lutris kenyoni. NCBI lineage: Eukaryota > Metazoa > Chordata > Mammalia > Carnivora > Mustelidae > Enhydra > Enhydra lutris. The sequence continues at coordinate 80,904,118 of NW_019154086.1, read as the reverse complement.
AGAGAAGATTCTAGAAGTTCATATTGACAAAGGCATGAAAGATGGCCAGAAGATAACATCCCATGGTGAGGGAGACCAGGAACCAGAACTGGAACCAGGAGATATTATCATTGTTTAGATCAGAAGGACAATGCTGTTTTTACTCCTCGAGGAGAAGACCTTTTCATGTGTATGGACATACAGCTGGTTGAAGTGCTGTGCGGTTTTCAAAAGCCAATATCTACTCTTGACAACCAAACCATTGTCATCACCTCTCATCCAGGTCAAATTGTCAAGCATGGAGATATCAAGTGTGTGCTAAATGCCAATTTATTGTAGACCATATGATAAGGGTCACCTCATCATCGAATTTAAGGTAAACTTTCCTGAGAATGGCTTTCTCTCTCCTGAAAAACTCTCTTTGTTGGAAAAACTCCTACCTGAGAGGAAGGAAGTAGAAGAGACTGATGAAATGGACCAGGAAGAACTGGTGGACTTTGATCCAAATCAGGAAAGACGGCGCCATTACAATGGGGAAGCACGTGAGGATGATGAACATCATCCCAGGGGTGGTGTCCAGTGTCAGACCTCTTAATGGGGCCAGTGAATAACACTGTTGGCATTTTATGTGCAGTAGTGAATGAGTGAAGGACTTGAATCATAGCTCACTACTTGCTATTGTTTTAAATATTCAACTGTAGTAGTGTTTCAAAAGTTAGATGAAGAATAGACTCAAATATAAAAACTCAAAAAAAAAAAAAAAGAGAGAGAGAGAGAGAGAAAAGAAAATGAGGGTGCCTGGGTGGTTCAGTGGGTTAAAGCTTCTGCCTTCAGCTCAGGTCATGATCCCAGAGTCCTGGAATCAAGCCCCACATTGGGCTCTCTGCAGAGCAGGGAGCCTGCTTCTCCCTCTCTCTCTGCCTGCTGCTCTGCCTACTTGTGGTCTCTCTCCCTCTGTCAAATAAATAAATAAAATCTTTTTTAAAAATGAAGATGAAATGCTGAAAAATATATATATATATTCTAAAGTTTTGTTCTGAAAAGAACATAGAAATTGCACTACAGAGAGATGAACCAATTATGCAGTGTTTGAGCTTATGTTTATCTTTTGGCTTGTTGGTTAATTGTTTTGCTTGTTTTGTAAGCTGAGAGGTGCCACAGCGTGATTATAACCTGGAATGCAAGTTCCAGAAGAAAGCGAGACATCTGATGACATCAGATGTCTTGTCATCTGTGTCACCGGCATAAAATTCATGAGAAAGCAAGACGAGCTTTTAACAGAAGTAGTGATATTTTTTATTAATGTAGATGGAAAGCTAAAGGAGTATGAGAATAAATGTACATAGTGGAAGTTTTGGGGGTAGGAAGTTAAGGAAAACACTATATGTTTATTTCTGTATTCTAAAATACAAATGTAAAGAAGGATGTTAGGGAAGGCAAGATAGGAGGTTTAAGAAGACAGAAGGTGAGAGATTATTTTTACCTTCAGACTGAACTTATAGAGCTCTAAAATAAGCATTTTCTTTCCTGAACTAATTAAGATAAACTGTTAAAAATATCTGACAAGTAATAAAATAGAGAGATATTAGGATTCAAATCAAAACTCTATTACTAAATGCATGAATTTGAATAACTTGTATCACCATTATTAGCCCCAACTTTTCCATCTATAAAACACAATGACACCTCAAAATGTGTATTCTAAAATTCCATGTTCCTTTATGAAATTCAGAACCCCATGAGTAGTTTTGAACAAACAGAGTCATCGGTGCTCATGAAATTATTCTTACCAGTCTGAGCTCAAAAATAAGGTAGTGCACTGCACAAATCTGGAAGTCTGCAGACCTAACAACCGAAGTGATATGGTTGTGCTAGTGTGGGCTTCTCACATACTTGAAGTGGAAGTGAGCATAGGGAAAGTGCTCCTCTTAGCTTCTTTCTCAGCACAGATTTCCTCCCACTGGTTATTTGTTTTTCCCTTTTCTCTTTCCTTTGCTGAATATTCTGTATGAATGTGCTCCTTTTAGGACATCAGTGAAGTGTCTGGGTGTTGGGATAATTAGTAGAAGCACACTATTTTCACTGGCTTCCTCCATATCTAGTTGCTGGCAGCTCCCATGGGATCTTGAAGGGGCAGGAGGAGACTGCAGCAGGAGATACCTGATCAGATTCACACTACCTGAGGGCACAGACGGCCTCCGAGAGCAATGAGCACCAATGAGACTGTAAAGACCTATGAAACAAGAAATTGGCCCAAATCCTTCTTTTTCTTGCTGTTCAGCACAATTCCCTGTTTGCCACTCCGTTGAAGGCTCCATCAGTTTGAGTAATGAAGCTAAAAACCAACTCAAGATTAATTACTCCAAGGCAAGTGAGTTTTAGTCTGGAAGCAGCTTTAGATGGATTAACCACCAATTTCATAATAGGTGGCACAGAGGAGTGGGGAGCAAATGGAAAGTAATGCACAGAGAAGGAAACTTACACAGATTTCCAGGTAATATAAAACACAAATAAAAATATCCCTAATTACTAATATAAAATATGGAATATCATCATTTAGTAGACAAGCTCAGCCTTGGAAAAATCATGGGATCACAGAGTTTATTAGGTGGCGATGCCATACTCAAACCCAATTCTTCCATTTTACTTTAGTCCAGAGAATTAAGTGTCTTTGCTCACTAATCAAATTTTAAAAAAGAAATAGGAAATGCTCTGGGGTGAATTAGCAGCTCCTTTCCTTTCCCATGCAAGTTTTCCACAAGAAAATTCAATAAGTGTTTTATAGAATTTGTAGACCAAATTTGGTTAACTTAGTAAGAATTATATAAACTGCTGAAAATAATTTTGAGGAGATAGTTTGTAATATTTAATACTTTATGGACAAATTATCTTTTTTTTTAAGATTTTATTTATTTATTTGACAGAGAGAGATCACAAGCAGGCAGAGAGGCAGGCAGAGAGAGAGGAGGAAGCAGGCTCCCTGCTGAGCAGAGAGCCCGACGCGGGGCTCGATCCCAGGACCCTGAGATCATGACCCGAGCCGAAGGCAGCGGCTTAACCCACTGAGCCACCCAGGCGCCCCAGGACAAATTATCTTTAATCAATAAATTATCATTCATGAATAATCCCATGTTTGGCTACTTTGACTACAGCAGTTGTATGTTTTAATTATCACATAGTCTTCTGTAAACATAACTGTTAAACTCTGCATCCTTCTCTCCTTTCTCCATTCAAAATGAAAGACAATTCTTCAAAGCAACCCATCTTTTGTCTTACTAATTTTTGCATACCACACCACAGACCCTAGGGTGAATTCAGCATACGCTGCTAAATTTTCAATTAATGCTCTACCAAGCTAAATACATGAGAGCCACTAAATATAGTACATGGAAAGCGATGAGATTATAATGTTGCATTTACTCTTCCGACTCTTCCGGTTTTTTTTTCCCTCAACTCTAGGTAAAGGGTTTCAAGGAAAATTAAAGTAACTGTAACATAATTGCCTATTTCAGTAAAGAAGGTCACAATTTGCTCTTTATGCCAAGAGCTTAAAAACAACTGCCAAAATAATACTACTGGTAGCAAAATGAGCAGTAATGACATTTTTTATCTTGTTCAAGAATAATCATTCTTATATCTCTGTTCAGTTTATTTCTTGTATACATATATAATTAATTATTCATGGTATTACTCAAAAGCTTTACTTATAGTTTTAATTGAGCTATAAGTGACATAAAACATTATATTTGTGGGGCGCCTGGGTGGCTCAGTGGGTTAAAGCCTCTGCCTTAGGCTCAGGTCATGATCCCAGGGTCCTGGGATCGAGCCCCACATCGGGCTCTCTGCTCAGTGGGGAGCCTGCTTCCTCATCTCTCTCTGCCTGCCTCTCTGCCTACTTGTGATCTCTGTCTGTCAAATAAATAAATAAAATCTTAAAAAAAAAAAAAAAACAAAACATTATATTTGTTTCAGTTGTATGACATAGTGATTGGATATTTGTATACATTCTGAAATGATCCTCACAGTAAGTCTAGTAAACATTTATAACCTCACATAGTTATAATTTTTTTGTCTTATGATGAGAACTTTTAAGATGTACTCTCTTAGCAGCTTTATGCAAATATGCAATATGGTATTATTAACTTTGGTCAGGATGCTGCATATTACAACCCCAGGATTTATTTACCTTGTAAGCAGAAGTTTGTACCCGTGACCCCTTTACCCTATTTGTTTTTATATGATAACGCTTAAACAGCGCTTACTTTGTGCAGACAATATTCTAAATCTTTTTACTAATATTAAATTATTTATTCCCACATCTTATTTTGGGTTCTCCAAGAAGCAGGCACCGTGGTAGGATGACATGTGAAAGCCATTTATTAGCAGAAATACCTATGTAGGATAAAGGTGAGGAATGAGGAGTAGAAAAGAAGCAGCTTCAGACTCCAAAGCAGGCAAGGCATCTGGGGAAAGGAGAGGGAGAAGGAAGGATGATCAGAGAAAGAGTCTCCGACTACAGCACCGTTCGCAGAAAGATTCTGCCCAGTCAATGGAAGTCCCTGAACCAAAGCAGCAGGTGAATGAAGCCCCGAATCCTACAGAAGTGGGCGGTACCAGGACTCTTGCCATGATCAGTCAGTGATTGGGAGTATCCTGGGAGAAGGCTGGCTTCGGTGCAAATGCTAACATGGATGCAGAAGGTGGCATCCTGGGACAATGGTCAGCTTTGCATTTCCTTGCAGCTGGTTTTAATGAAGGATATCTGAGCACTGCAACTCCATGCCTCTCGCTCCTCACAACAACCCTCTGAGTTGCGTATCACTCCATTTTAATTATGAGAAAACAGAGAAATAGAGCTTAATTCAAGTCCCTAAGGTCACATCTCAATGTCCAATCAAGCTACACAAATGTCCTCATTTGTTGTGATTATTTCATACGTTCTCTGACAAAATTCCATATGCTACATATATCTTTTGTTAGCTAAATAATTTATGATAAATTCAGAAGATAATTCTACAGTGTAGGTGTTAATATTTAGAATATTAACAGAACATTCAATTTCCATGTGATCTGCTTTTAAATTCTTCAGTAGAAATTGCACTAAGCAACAAGGGATTGAGAAGGTTAAAAATGGAAAGAAATATTAGAAGCTGCCTGCAATAGTAAATTAAAATTCTAGGGGAAAAAATAAAAAAACTCAGAGAGGTTAAAATTCACTTTTCCATTGATTTTCATGCCCTTTTATACCAAAGCAATATGGACAACATTAGGTAAAGGAAGAATCAGATACTGTGAGGCCTTCTTTTCTCTGATTCTCATGGTTGTTAAAATAAACAAATTGGGTCATCTTTTCAGGCCACTGTCCTGTGATCTAAAAGTTAGTTTTTATTTTTCAAATTATAGCCGCTCAAAATCTGTGAGTACTCTCTGCAGTAGGAACACAGTGACCAAGATGCTACACATGGCAGCATCCTGTCAAACAAGGCTCTAATATCCCGTTGAACATTTGCCTTAACTCTCTAGGTCTTCAGTTTCTCATGTATGCACAAGCGGAATTGGATTCTATCAGAAATGTGAAAAAAGAGAGGGTCATCAGTCACCTGAGAAGTCTGGAAAAAAAAAAAAAAAATCAGGTTTCCTGGCCCAGATGCAGAGAATCAATTTAATTAAATTAGAGTGAGGACAGGGAATTTTCTAAAAGTGCATTAGGATAGATTTGGTTTGGGAATCACTAAACTAGATTAGCTTAGTTATAAAATTCTTTAAAAAAAAAACCTCTCTACTTACTTAATGCTAACATTTAAAACTCATTTACAAAACTGCTTACATTCAATTAAATTTATTATGATTTCTTTTCATCTATGCCATGTAATCAGGAAGACTATCAAAATATATTGCAATTGGTTTTTAGCCAAATATCACCTAAACTGTAACATTCTAATGCATAATGTAAATGAGAAACATAATCCATCTGCTTAGTAGGATAATGAAATCTTTTGTATCGAAACCTAAAAATGTACACATATTATCTACAATGACATGTTAATCAATTATTTGTAGAAATGCTTGCTATTTATTTGAGACAAAATTTCCCATGACTGGAGTGCAAAATTCTTTTCAAGTGGGTATTCTTTGTGCATCTGGAAGCCCAGCCTTCCACAGTACAGTCTAAAATTTCAGTTGAATGATGCTTTTAATTTCAGTTTCTCTATTTTCATATATCAGTGGTAGATTACCACTTCATGTTACAATTACTCAGTGCTTATCTGTAAAGGAAATTCAAAAACATGATGTGAACATAATGTGCTACCAGCACAAGCAGACACCACCGCTCCTGCTCCTATCACACCTTCTGTCAATGTGTTCATTCATAATAAAAAAAAAAAAATACACCTTCAAGGAAATAATTTGATTAAACCTTATCAGAACCACTAACATTTCCTATTTGTGTGTAACATTCCAAATACTCAAGAATCGAAAAAGCTCATCTGAATAGCAGGGAGGTACACTTCATGGCAACATTTTTCAACATACAGCAAGGAGACAGTGAGCTCTGTTCTTGTCTTTGTTTCTGTGACATTGCAGGTGTGCAGCAAAGAAAACTGTGCAGTGCTGTCTTGATGTTATGGTTTGGAAATTAGCCTAATCGCTGCTTCAAGCCTCCTTAGTAGTTGCATTAGATAGCTTACCTGTATTATGTAACTTAAACTTGCTTCCTGCTGCTTCTACCACAGCTCCCTCCCAAATATATACACTTAGATATTATTTTAATCCAGAGCTTATCACTCTTTTATATAAAGACCATTAGAAACATTGTTATGGGGGAGCCTGGGTGACTCAGTCAGTTAAGGGTCTGCCCGCCCCTTTAGGTCATTATCCCAGGATCCTGGAACGGAGCCCAAATCTGGCTCCCTGCTCCACCGGGACTCTGCTTCTCCCTCTATGCCTTCCCCTGCTCGTTTTTTCTCTCTCTCTCTAATAAATAAAGTCTAAGAAAGAAAGAAAGAAAGAAAGAAAGAGAAAGAAACATTGTTATCGTGCTAATTAACTATATTCTCCACTCAATTCTGAAATCAGGAAGAACTACGGAGTGAACTGAAGATGAGAGACCTAAAGGGACAAAAGTTATTATCATCCTTTTAGGGATGGTAAGTGAAAATATCCTTAAAACCACATTTGAATTTTGAAGTATGTACTTAAAAGAATGATTCAAGATCCCTGCCATAAATCAAGCAGTACAAACATGCAGAAAGAAAAAAGTATTTTATCAGCTTCATCACATTTTTTTTTTATTATCTTTATCCCATTCTAATTCCATTTCTCTGGAGGAATCAGTATTAACTGTTAAGTGTCCACTCTGCCACACCTTTCCTTACACTGTTCATGTGTACACGTAAAGATTTTTGAGCTTTCCATGTTTATTTTAACACAAATTACACGCTGTCTAGTAACTTGCTTTTTTCCCCACTTGCTTTTTTTTCCTCGACACTTAACTTCTCCCTTCCCTAACCAGCTCACTCCCTCAAGCTCCCTCTTCTCTCTCTCTCTCCCTAATCTCCTTCCTTCCCTCCTTCCCTCCTTCCTTTCTTCCCTCTTTCCTTCCTTCTTTCCTTCCTCTCTCTTTTCTCTTCTTCCTTTAATCATCCTATGACTGTGCATGGGAGGCCCATTAGAGCTCCATCAGGAACCTGAAAGCAAGCTAGACTATTTTCCAAGCCTGGAGAAACTAGGAGAGCAGAGTTCAAAATAGAAACTGCCCTTGGCTTTCGAGAGATATGCAGTGCAGGGGTTTGTTGCCTGCAGGATTAAGAAACAGTTCCCACAGAATCCACTGCAAACCTCCTGTTCTCTGTCTTTGGACCTGCCCGTCATTCTCTTTCCAAAAGTTGTGTAATAGCCTCTCAATGGTAGCATCTAGCCCAGATTTCTGCCAGCAAGAGAACCTGGTAGAACAGATCAGTTTCATCCCTTGAGAGGCAAAGGAGAGTGTGGAAGTGGAGGAACAACCCAGTAAAAGATTTGACATTTTTGAGACTTCACATAACTCTAATTTTTTTTTTTTACATCACAAAAGATTTTTTTTTAATGGCTAAGGATTGGTTTATGTTGGAAATCTCCCACCCCTTCTCTCTCAATCTTTTAGTCTCTCTTTATCTCTTGCTTGCTCTCACTTTCTCTTCCATATGATTTTCCAACCTCCAAATTTTTAAAAATTTCATATGTATAAACTTCCCTGTAGGTATTTGCAGGGGGGGGGATTATTTATTTTAATTCCTTGAACTAGGGACTAAGTGGGCCTTGTGATATGCAAACTAATGCTTTTCAATTTTATTAAATTTCCTCATACATTTTTCTTTGAGAATCTCCCAACAGCATTTCTGTGTGACTTTCAGAAGCTTCTACTCATTGGATATATGCTTTACTGAATTGATATCTATTATTTTCTTTCATTTTCCACTTATTTACTTTCTAGTTCTATTTTCTGGAAGACGTTTCCCAACTTTTATCTTCTAGCCTTTCTTTGAGTATTGTTGTTTTTTTTTAATTTATAAAATTTTGTACTTTAAAAAAAAGTTCCTTTTATATTACTTTTTTTCCCCATAGATGGAATATCTTCTATTAGATGTCTTCTTAGGCACTGAAGCTGCTTTGCATACATGTCAGCACTAAAGGTGGCAGGAGGTTGAGAAGGAGTGGACATCTCTGATAACAGGGCTAACACAGCAGTCCTATTACCTCTGGACAAGCATATCTTGTTGATGTCACTGCTATTTCTACTCACCTTTTCTAGTGGTTAGAGAAAGGCAACTTACTTCTACTTATTGACTTGTGACTATCATGTTCAAATTCTATAGGTTATAAGTGAAGAAAAGTAAAAGGTGATATTCTAGGAGCTTCTACTACCAATTCTCCCCTAAGTCTCTGACTAGATCACAGTCACAATGCTGTAATTATTTGCAAAGAGTCTGGGAAAAGTGTGTGTGTGTGTGTGTGTTTGAGGACACCACACCTCAATAATTTGGGTTTCTGTTTCTATGTAAGTAACTAATCCTTTTATAGTCTATCCCTTTGGCAAGCTAACTATCAAGTGGTTTACTGATTCCCATATATTGAAAGATGCAATCTCTTCACAAGGGACAGACCCCAAATTTCACCCAGTTACCAAACAACCCCAATGCCCAGGATGTTTGCTTCCTGTGTATGTCTGTATCAAGACAGTAGATGATACGTCATAGTCCACTAACTTGAAGTTAGTAGGCACGTCCTCTGTCCTCAATAGTAATGAATGTATAATGATGGGGAAAGAATCATATTATCTGTAAAAAAAATTTCCCTTTAGAAAGCATATGAAGAAATTACTAGTGTATAGTTCTACCAAATACAACTGTGCAAACATAACATAAACTCCTATCTGGAGGCAGGCTCTGGCTCTGCTCTCTGGAAGGTATTTCCTTATCAATTTCACTGGGCTAAAACAAAGGTGGACAATGGGAAGGATATCCAGAATTCCTAAGGGATATACAGTTTTAACAGCTGACTCTGTGATGGTGTATGCTCGGGGGCCTTGAAATTATTTTGAGGTACTTACAGGCACAGGCTACTATAGGTTAGAATGGAGTTTCCTTCACAAAGGAAATAACAATAATAATAAAATATTAATACTCTCATTCATAAATGTAATAGATTTCAAAAATTCCCTTATACAGTAACATCAGTGGTTACATTTACAGTATATGCCACCCTAGTGAGAGATCTAGTATCTTTGTAGGAGATTTAGGATATTTTGGAACACATCGTTTTTTAAGGATATAAGAAAATACAATAAAGAAAGTACAAAATAAGATGCCACAAAATCCAGTTTGTCTCTACATCTATATTTACTAGATATTTGGCTTTGAACAAGAAACAGACATTCCTTAACTTAGTTTTGCCTTCTTTAAAATGCTATTAACCTCTATAGGAACAAATGAGATAATATGAAGGAAAGTGTTTTGTGGATTATAAAATAGCCCATTATATTAGGTATTATTGTTATGACAGCAATCACTGAAAAGCACCTACTATAATAGAAAATTTTCTTTATATCAAGTATGTCATAAAAGAAAAAAATTATATAATCTGCGAGCATGCTATCAAGTATTGTACATTGCTCAAGGGACATTTCTGTGAGAACTTGGCGTTGCTATTCTCTCGGTGTCAAATGCATCATTGTGGCTGCGTCACAGAGCATCATTATTTGGGACATCTTTCACAAATTTCACATTTAATGAATATATATAATTTTCTTTTTTGAAGCAAAAATAGAGAGTGTGGGTTCTTATGATTGAAAAGGATTATAATTTATTGTAGAAATAAATTCTTATCAAGGGCTGTGTGCCCTTGTTTCAACTAGCCTTTATTAAAAGCCCAGTTCAGCTATATTTCTTAATGGCTGATGAACTATGCAAAAACATACTGAACATTGGGAAAAATCTGGGGCTAGTCACAGTGTGCAAATATAGATGTATCAGTCTACACTTCCTATTGTGCAGATGGATTTTTTTCCTAGTGCTTCTGGAATGAATCCATAGTATTCTGTCTTATACACATATCTAGGGCTCCAGCCCAGGGCAATCTTTTCATTGTCAAGAACCAGTGTCAAAACACTGGCATCAGATCAGTAAAATGTAGACAACAAAGCTACATTTTAACCACCCAGACAAAGAATGCTGGACTGGCTACACAGATATTACTTTTGTGTAGAGAAAATTATTTAAACAGAGTGAATGACTCATTTTCATATAATCCAAGCAAATTTTTAAAATTTAATTTTCAGGAGTTTGTATATGTAAACATCACACATATGTGGTGAAATGTGCAATTTTTATGTTTGTATCATTATATATATATGAGCATATACATGCATACATTTGCATATAAACATATACACACTTATATGTACACATCATGTATACACACACTTGCACATGTGTACATATGCATATTATACATATTTATATATGATTATCATATTTTTACAGTGGACAATCTATCACTGTTCCACCTTCATCTAACCTATACAAACAAAAAATAAGGATTATTACTGTTTTGAGCTTTTATGTTCTTGATGTTGACTACATTTATACAAGTGACAAAGAACATATGACCTAATACTCTATTACATAAAAAGTAACGTACCATAACACTCTTTTGCACCTTCATTTAAAAGGTGTATGCATATTAATACACACCTTCTTCATACTTTTATACAGGTACATAAATTCTATTCTATGATGATCCATAATTTAAATGGTCCCTTCCTGATAGACAGTAGCATATTAAATATCATTTAATGTTTAAAAATTACTCCAAAGGGAATCTTCAATATATTATTTCCTAAGAGTGCAATCAGACATCCTGGTCAACCTAGACAACCTACGAACCTGGGTTTCTCATAGGCCAACATAGAAGAAATGGATAAATTCCTAGAAACATGCAACCTAGCAAAACTGAATCAGAAAGAAATAGAACATCTGAATGACAAATGCCAAGTAAAGAGATTGAATTAGTATTCAAAACCAGGGAAGAAAAGCCAGGACCAGATGACTTCACTGATAAATTTTACTAAACATTTGAAGAAGAATTAATGTCAGTCCTTCACAAATTTTTCCATAACTTAATGAAGACAAAACACTCTCAAGCTTATTTTTTGAGGCAAGAGTTACTTTGACATTAAATCCAGATTAAGAACAATGTAAGAAAACAAAACTATAGGTCAATATCCCTGATGGATATAGATACAAAAATTCTCAACAGGATACTAGCAAACCTAATTCAGCAGCACATTAAAAGGATTATGTACTATGCTCAAGAAGAATTCATCTTTGCAATGCAAAGATGATTCTACATACCCAAAGCAATAAATGTGATATGTCACATTAATAGAATAAAAGAAAAAAGTCACATGATCATCTCAATAAATGAGAAAAAGGTATTTGATAAAATTAAACATCAATTTATGATAGTCTCATAAAATTAGGTACAGAAGGAATGTACCTAAACATAATAAAGGCCATATGTGACAAGTCCATAGCTAACATCACATTCAATCATTACAGGTTTAAACCTTGGGGAGCCTGGGTAGCTCAGTCAGTTAAACACCTGCCTCTGGCTCAGGTCATGATCCCAGGGTTGTAGGATCAAGCCCTGCATTGGGCTTCCTGCTCCGTGAGAAGCATGCTTCTCCCTCTCCCCCTGCCTGCTGCTCCACCTACTTGTATTCTATCTCTCTTCTTCTCTCTCTCTCTGTCAAATCAATAAACAAAATCTTAAAAAAAAAAAAAAAAGGCTTAAACCTTTTCCTCTTAGATAAGAACTCCCATTCATACCACTCTTATTCAGCATAGCTTTGGAATGCCTAGGCAGAGCATCAGGCAAGAAAAACAAAATTTGACAGGAAAAATTATCTCTGTTGACAACATGAATTTATATACAGGAACTCCTAAAAATGCCATTAAAAACTTATTTGATCTAATCAACAGATTCAGTGAAATTTCAGGATAGAGAATTAACATGCAAAAAGAAATAAGGTTTCTATACACTAACAATGAATTATCAGAGAAAGGTAAAGAAAACAATCCATTTTATAATGGCATAAAAAGAAATAGATACTTAAAAATAAATTTAACCAAGAAGGTGAGAGATCTCTACAGTGAAAACTGTTAAGACACTTATGAAAGATACTGAAAAAGATAAAAATAAATGGAAATATTTCCTGTGTTCATACACTTGAAGAAAGAATTAATATTGTTAAAATCCCATGCTAGACGAAGTCATCTTTAGATTCAATGCAATCCCTATCAAGATTCCAATGGGATATTTTACAGAAAAAAAAAAATTCTAACATTTGTATAGAACCAAAAAAGATCTCAAGTAGCCAAAGCAAACCTGAGAAAGAAGAACGAAGTTGGAGGCATCACACATCCTGATTTCAAAGTATATTACAAAGTTAGGAGTCAAAATACTATGATGCTGGCATAGAAACAGAACACAGATCAACAGAACAGGTTCAGAACCAGAAATAAACTCATGCATATATGGTCAACTAACATTTAATAAGCAAGTCAAGAGTACCCAAAGGAGAAAAGACAGTTTCTTTAATACATACCGCTGTGAAGACTGGAAGGTCACACACAAAAGCATGAAATTGGACACCTATCTTGTATTAATCACAAAAATTAATTCAAAATGGATTAAAGACTGAAATATAAGACTAGAAACAATAAAATTCATAGAAGAAAACATAGGGAAAAAATCTTCCTAATATAGGTCTTGGCAGTGTTTTTTTTAAATACATAACATCTAAAGCACAAGCAACAAAATAGAAAAAGAAACAAGTGAGACTACATCAAACTAGAAAGCTACTGCATGGCAAAAGAAACGATCAACAAAATGAAAGGCAACCTATGAAATAGGAGAAAATATCTGTGAACCACACATGTGATAAGGGGTTAATATCCAAAATATATAAGGAACATATACAACTCAATAGAAACTAATAGTAATAGTAATAATAATAATCCAAATTTTAAAAATGGGGAAAGGACCTGAACAGACATTTTTCCAAAGACATACAGATACCGACAAGTACATGACAGAATACTCAATATCACTCATCATCAGGGAAATGCAAATCAAAACCTGTAATGAGATATCACCTCACACCTGTCTGAATGGCTATTACCAAAAAGACAAGAGATAACAAATGCTGAAGAGGATGTGGAGAACGGGGAATTTTGTGCACTGTGGCTGAAAATGTAATTGGTGTAGCCACTATGGAAAACAATATGGTTGTCCCTTTAAAAATTAAAAAGAGAAATACCATATAATCCAGCAATCCCAGTTCTTGACATATATCTAAAGGAAACAAAATTGTTATCCCCAAAGCTATTTGCACTCCTATATTCATTGCAGCATTATGTACAATAGCCAAGACATGGAAACAACTTAAATGTCCATCAGTGGATGAATGGATAAAGGAAATACAATGTTATTCATTCATAAAGAGAAGAAAATCCTTTAAAAATTTTTTGTTGTCTTTTGAGTAATGGAAGATTTATCAAACAAGAGTTATGTTATTTTATTATTCTTTATAGTTTCAGGTTTAGAATTGAGTGATTCATCACTTATATACAACACTCAGTGTTCATCACAAGTGCCCTCCTTAACACCCATCACCCACTTAACCCATCTTCCCGCCTACCTACCCCCCTGCAGCCCTCAGAAGATATTTGCAAGTGACATATCTGATAAAGGGTTATTATCCAATATATGTAAATAATTTATCAAAGTCAACACCCAAAAAATAAATAATCCAGTTTAAAAATGGACAGAAGACATGAATAGACATTTTTGAAAGACATACAGATGGTAGGCTAACAGACACCCGAAAAGATGCTCAACATCACTCATCATCAGGGAAATAGAAATCAAAACTACAGTAAGATATCACCTCACACCTGTCAGAATGGCTAAAATTAACAATATAGGAAAGAGAAAGAAATCCTGCCATTTGTGACAACATGGATGGAATGTGAGGTCATTAAGTGAAGTAAGTTAGAGAAAGACAAAATGTCGGCATGATATCACTTTTTATGTGGATTCTAAGAAACAAAAACAAAAACAAAACTCACAAAAACTGAAATTAGATTTTCCAGATTTGTAGAGAGTGGAGGAATGGGAGAAATATGTGAAGATGGTCAAGAGGTACAAACTTCTGGTTAGAAGTCCTGAGGATGTGATGCACAGGTTGGTGACTCCTAGTTGACAATATCGATTCTATATTTGAAAGTTGCTAGGAGAGTAAATCTTAAAACTTTTCATCACAAGAAAACAATTGTAACTACGTGAGGCGATGGAATGTTAACTAAACTTTGTGGTCATCATTTCAATATATATACATACTTACATATACACATATATAAAGTCATCATGTTATGCACCCAAAAGTCATACAGTATTATATGCCAGTTATAACTATATAAAGCTAAAGAAAAGAAATAAAGTGAAATTAAAATCTAAAAATATACATATTCTCCACGTGGAGATTTTCAAAACACAATATTATTGTAATTAAAAATAAAGCATTTTTCCAAGTCCCTGTGTAGAGGGTATGTAAAGAAATAACCTCCATGCTGCAACTTCATCTTACATCTTTCATACCACCAGAAAATTCTCAAAAAGACTTCTGAAAATTCATTGAATTTTAAAAATATTTTTGTTTTTAATTCCAGTTAGTTAATATACAGTATTATATTAGTTTCAGGTACATGATACAGTGTTTAAACAATTCTATATATCAGCTGGTGCTCATCATGACAAGTGCACACCTTAATCCCTATCTCCTACTTAACCTACCACCCCCCTCCCCTGTAGTGACGATCAGTTTGTTCTCTATAATTAAGAGTCTCTTTCTTGTTTTTTTCTTTTTTCCCTTTGTTCGTTTGTTTTGTTTCTTAAATTCCACAGGAGTGAAATCATTTGGGATCTGTCTTTTCTCTGACTTTTTTTGCTTAGCGTTGTACTCTCTAGTTCCATCCATATCATTGCAAATGGCAAGATTTAATTCTTTTTATGGTTGAATACTCTTCCATTGTATGTGTGTGCTTGTGTATATATTCATACATATATATCTCTTCTTTCTTTCCCTCCCTCCCCTACTTCTCTCTCTACACACACACACACACACACACACACACACACACATACACATATAGATGGGTATTTATGTATATTTATATTTGTATATATATTTATACATAGATATATTTACATAAATACATATGTATATGTTTATATATATAAATGATATATGTATACATTATATAAATATGTATATCTATATCTATGTATAAAGAATTTATGTGTACATATCCCATCTTCTTTATCCACTGATGGACACTTTAGCTGCTTCTATATCTTGGCTATTGTACATAATGTTATAAACATAGGGGTACATTTATCCCTCTGAATTAGCGTTTTTGCATCCTTTGGGTAAATATCTAGTAGTGCAATTGCTGGATCATAAGGTAGTTCTATTTTTAACTTTTTGAGGGAACTCCATATTGTTTTCCACAGTGGTTGCTCCAGCTTTCAATCCCACCAATGGTTCAAACAGTTTCCTCTTTTTTGCATCTTTGCTTTACTCATCCTTGGCTTGTTGATTTTAGCCATTCAGACAGGTGTGACACAATATCTCATGGTAGTTTTGATTTGCATTTCCCTGATAAATAATGATAAGCATCTTTTCATGTGCCTGTTGGCCATCTGAATGTCTTCTTTAGAGAAATGTTTGTTCATGTGTTTTGCTCACTTTTTAATTACATTGTTTGGGTTTTTTTCATATTGAGTCTTATAAGATCTTTATATGTTTTGTATACTAACACTTTATTTATTGGACATGTCATTTGCAATTATCTTCTGCTATTCCGTAGGTTTCCTTTTAGTTCTGTTAGTTGTTTCCTTTTCTGTGAAGAAGTTTTTTTTTTTTTTTTTTTTAAAGATTCCATTTATTTATTTGACAGAGATCACAAGCAGGCAAAGAGGCAGACAGAGAGAGGAGGAAGCAGGCTCCCCACTGAGCAGAGAGCCCGATGCGGGCTCAATCCCAGAACCCTGGGATCATGACCTGAGCCGAAGGCAGAAGCTTTAACCCACTGAGCCACCCAGGTGCCCCTGTGGAGAAGTTTTGTAGGTTTTTTGCAGTTTTGTTTTCATTTTTGTTTTTGATGCAGTACCAATGGTTTATTTTTGTTTTTATTCCCCTTGCCTCAAGGGATCTATGTAGGAAAAATCTCCTAGAGCCAATATCAAAGAAGTTACTGCCCATGCTCTCTTCTATGTTTTTTATGGTTTCCAATCTCACATTTAGATCTTTCACCCATTTTGAATTTATTTTTGTGTTTGGTGTAAGAAAGTGGTCCAGGTCCATTCTTTTGCATGTGTCTGTCCAGTTTTCTCAACACCATTTGTTGAAGACATTGTCTTTTTTTCCATTGGATATTCTTCCCTGCTTTGTGGAAGATTAATTGACCATGTAATTACAGGCTTATTTCTGGGTTTCTATTCTGTTCCATTGATCTATGTGTCTGTTTTTGTGCCAGTACAATACTGTTTTGATTACTATAGCTTTGTAATATAACTTGAAGTCTGGAATTGTGATGCCTCTGCTTTGCTTTTCTTTTTCAAGATTGCTTTGGCTATTCAGGGTCTTTTGTGGTTCTATACAAATTTTAGATTATTTGTTCTAGCTCTGTGAAAAATGCTATATATTTTTTAAATACTGAAAGGAAAATCTAATTCTCAAATCTTCACCCATAAGTCTATGCATTATTAAAATATTGAGAAATAGATGTATCCTTGTCCTCATCAGCTCAGACCTCTATAATAGAATACCATAAACTGGATGGTTTATACACAACAAGAATTTAATTCTCATGGTTCTAGGGACTTTAAATCCATGATCAGGATGCTGGCATGGTCAGGTTCTGGTGAGAGCCCTCTTCTAGGCTGCATACTGCCTTGTGAAGAGCAGATAGTTTTCTGTTTCTCTCTTTTTTTTTTTTTTTTAATATTTTATTTATTTGTTTGACAGACAGAGATCACAAGTAGGTGGAGAGACAGGCAGAGAGAGAGGAAGGGAAGCAGGCTCCCTGCCGAGCAGAGAGCCCGATGTGGGGCTCGATCCCAGGACCCTGGGATCATGACCTGAGCCGAAGGCAGAGGCTTTAACCCACTGAGCCACCCGGTGCCCCTCTGTTTCTCTTTCATAAAAGCACTAATCCCATTCATGAGGGCTCCACCCTTCTGGCCTAATCACCTCCCAAAAGCTTTACCTCTGAATACTATCACATTGGGTATTATGTTTCAGCATATGAATTTTAGAGGAACACAATCATTTTATAGCAAACCCACAATTAAAATACCACTAATTTTGTTGTCTTCAATACTTGAAATACACTTTTAAATTTTTTTTATCAATTAAAAATTGTTGATAATAGATTCACACTTACTTAGGCATCAATAGAGAAGTAGAAAAAACAGATTCAAAAAACTACATTCAATGTCATTGGATAGCTCACAAAATCATAAGGAAATTTAATACAATCAGATCTCCAAAAGTATACAATTTTGAGTTTTATAAAGAGAAGTACTCATTTTCAGGTTTTTAAATTGAGATTCTTATTCTAAAAAGAGAAAATCAGATTAGTTCAGATTTTATTTTGCTTAATAACATGTCAGTTCTCCCCCTTATGTGCCCAGCACTATCAAAAGCTAAAGAACTAGGAAAGAGCATAACCACTATGAAAGAGTTGTTACCTCACCAAAAGAAAAGCCAGAGTTGCTGATGATAACATGTTTTCAGAAAACCTTTTAAAATAGTAATCTGTGATTAATAATTTTATTTATATATACATATATTCACATTTAGAAACATATTTCAGACATCTATGATTGTCATTTTGGTTCATTTCTCAAAATGATGTACAATAACTTTACCAAAAGTAAGGAATAATAAAAACACATCTCAACTTTTGCTATTAGGAAGTAATTTCTTTCACATTTTTCAGGCAAATGAAAGACAACCACAAGATTAATTTCCCTACCTTTTCTTGGCATGCAGGAAAATCTTTGTGCTATCTCTTAAAATTTTTCATGACATACTTTTTTTCATCTTAATCTCTTCTCAAATACATTTATCAGAGGCAATATAATTTAATATTTATATGAAGTAACCCATGGCTGTTAACATATTTTGGCAATATTATTATGAAACAAATGTTTCCCTGTTATAGGATTAGCTGATTCATAAGGATTGTTATGCTACTGACTACAACGTCAAATGGTGATGTCCAAATAGCAAGCCACAGAATTAATCACTATCCAAACATTTTTTTTTAAAGATTTTATTTATTTATTTGACAGACAGAGATCACAGGCAGGCAGAGAGGCAGGCAGAGAGAGGAAGGGAAGCAGGCTCCCTGCTGAGCAGAGAGTCTGATGTGGGGCTCGATCCCAGGACCCTGGGATCATGACCCGAGCCGAAGGCAGAGGCTTTAACCCGCTGAGCCACCCAGGCGCCCCGACTATCAAAACATTTTGGTATCACAATGAGGCAGTGGAACTACAGAGATACTCTCTATAACTTCTATACTGTAACTAGATAAGGAAGAAAGAATTGCTATCATTACTGCTTTTTCTAGAAGTCCTGGTTTATCATGGAGAAACCTCTCCAAGATTATTTTTAAAAATTTTTTATTTAAATGCAATTTAATTAATAATAATATATAATATTATATATTAGTTTCAGTGATAAAATTTAGCAATTCATCAGTTGCATATAACCCCCAGTGCTCATTACCTCAAGTGTCCTCCTTAACACCCATCACCCAATTACCCCTTCCCACAACCACCTCCCTTCCAACAACACTGTTTGTTTTGTAGATTTCAGTGTCTCTTATGGTTTGCCTCCCTCTCTGTTTTTATCTTATTTTTCCTTCCCTTCCCATATGTTCATCTGTTTAGTTTCTTACATTCTAAATATGAGTAAAATACCTTTTATTAAAAATTAAAAGATAATGTCTATATTTCATAATATAATGTAATATCCAGTTAAAACTCATTTTTACTATGTATATAAAACATCAACAGCCAAACTGATACAATGACATTTGTTTTTAGAAAACAGATGGTAAGAAAGTATAAATATATTGGCGTAATATGTGTATCTCAAATGTGACTCTAGAAATATATTGAAGAGTGATAGTTATAAGATTATTGAATAAAAAACCATCAGAGTGCCTTCTTATCAATTAATTGACTACTCTGATACATGGCTCTGTTTAGAAACTGTTACTAAAACGTTAATGGTTATAAGCACAATGCAAACTATTTCATCATCATTTAATTGACCATTCTGAATACGGTATAAGGTACTGAGAGTAAAATGGAGTAGAAACTATATTAAAAGCTTAAATTTTTAATAAGCTTTATATAAAGTAACTAATTAAATACATTAACTGCAAGGTTAATGTTGAGGCCCCAGTGTAAAACGTTGGAAATATAGCTTTAAATGTTCTAATTAAAAGCCCTTTCAATTGAAGTTATTTCTTTAATAGGAAGTTTAATTTTATAGAGTAGTATGGGGAACTAAAATTAAAATTCTGATTTCATACACATACACTCACAAAGTCAGTCATATACACCTTATTAGTAACTCAGGCTTCCCATAACTCTATGCCATTTATACTAAGGCAAAAATTTTTTATCTTGTTGAGGTGTCTCAGTGCCTCATTTGGTTAAGCCTCTGACTCTTGGGTTTGGCTCAGGTCATGATCTCAGGGTCACAGGATCCAGCCATGTCTCACACTCGAGTTCACAGCAGAGTGTGCTTGACATTCTCTCCCTCTCCCTCTGCCCCTCCCCTGCTCATGTGTGCTCTCCTCTCTCTAAAATAAATAAATTTAAAAAATTAAAATCTGATCTTGCTATAGTTGACCTCTTATTGCAATGTCTGGATTTTAACTATGGATTCTGGTATGCACAGTACAACCTGTGAGTCTCAACTTTATGTACTTAATAACCCTAACTTCATTTATCTTTATCACATTCACTAATAATAAATATTTAAAAGTGTGGAACCAAGACAGACTCTCATCTTCTCACTATAGAACTTTATCAAGCTAAACATCAATCAATTCACATTGGATAAGTATATTTAATAATCTAAAAGGCCACCTATTTCCTTTATATTCTAGCCAACATTTTTTCATCTTGTCCAAAACCTGTAATGAAAGACTTTATCAGGGCTTTTCTGCACCCAAGATTCATAAGAAAACTAATGTAATGTCAGAAAACCATGTCAATACAGGCAATCCCTTAGCATCTCGGGAATTCAGTCTTTTTTTTTTTTTTTTAAGATATTATATATTTATTTGAGAGGAGAGAGACAAGGCAGAGGGGAGTGGGGGCTGGAGGAAACAGAGGGAGAGGGAGAAGGAGACTCCCCACTGAGCAGGAAGCCCTGGGGCTCCATCCCAGGACCCTGGGGATTATGACCTGAGTCAAAGGCAGACTGTTACGGACTCAGCCCAACCTGGTGGTGTGTACCTGTTGTCCCAGCTGCCTAAGAGGCTGAAGCAGGAGGATCACTAGAAGTCCAGGAGTTCTGGACTGTAATGTGCTATACAGATGCAGTGAACACACTAAGTCAGGCCTTAATATGGTGACCTCCCAGGAGTCGGGGACCACCAGGTTGCCTAAGGAGGGGTGAATTGGCCCAGGTGGGAAACAGGAACAGATCAAAATCCCTGTGCTGATCAGGAATTCAGTCTTAATAAGATTATTAATGTATCATTTGCCTAATAATCAGAACTGTGGTGAATATCACAGAGCATTAGAGCTAAAAGAAAGATAAGTGGTATTATCATGAAAATTCCATTTGTCTTGAAAGAACTGCCATAAAGGTAAATAAGGCTAGTTTGACCCAACTAGTATTCTTTGAATTCATGGGGTATCCCAGTAATCACTCCCTTTCAGCCCAGGGCTATCTCCTTCCACAATCTGTTTAATTCTCTGAATTCTTTAGCAAATTTATGATACTAAATATTGGATGACAATGTTTCCTTAGAAACAATGTTCTAAATAATACTGAAGTTCACAAGTTAGCCTCCAGAGACCTAATTTTCTGAAATGCTGATATTTCTACCTTTGCTTACCTTTACCTTTGCTAGATATTAAGATCCCCTGAGTACCTTAAGACATTCTAATGATTAAGCACTTGAATGCAAACAATTGAGTCACAGCCTCTACAGAGATAATTTTTAAAGCTCTCAAAACTGGTTTTAATGTAGAGTCTCAGTTGAGAATTCTGATGCCATTTCTTAGATTCTAATACTAGAACTATGGGAAAAACATTTTTCCACAGCCTAAGTTAAATTGACTCAATAGGAAACATCTATCTTTAACTTTCAACTACCCTTTCTCCAAACTCTTTTTTTTTCCTCTTCCCTTGGTAGTACTATCTCTAGGTAACCAGTCTTTATGCCTCTTCCACAGCATGGCTTTTTTTTTTTTTTTATTCCTATGGGTAATTTTTTTTTTCATAAATAATTATTTTATTCTTCCTCCTCCACATTTAAAATTGTCTTGCCCTCTTAACACCCAACATATGTGCTTTGAAAGCATTTTGTCTGTGAACTGGTGTTAGTCAACTGAGGTAAGAAGCTTGGGTCAGAATATAAATCTACTGGGTCATTAAGAACACCATTTAGTTCACCTGTCATTCTTTTAACAACTTTGCCTATGAAAGAAGATGGGCATTTATTTATAACCTTTTACAAGTTTCTTATCATTGCAGAAGAAAAATAGTTTCCAGACTGCAACAGGTCCACAGACCTGGCCTCCAGTGTCACAGTATTACTAATGTTTATCTACTAAAAATATGGTCTAGCGGCGCTGGGGTGGGTCAGTCAGTTGAGAGCTGGACTCTTGGTTTGGGCTCAGGTCATGATCTTCCAGTGGAAAGATCTGCCCTGCACTGGGTTCCTCACTCAGCTCAGAGTCTGCTTTCCCTCTTCTACTCCCTCTGTCCCTCCCCTTGCTCCTGTGCATGCTCTCTCTGTCTCTGTCTCTCTCTAAATATAAATAAATACATCTTTTAAAAATAGGTAAATAAGCCATGGTCTGCAGACCAGCAACATCAGCATCACATAGGACTGTGTGAGAATTGCAGAATCTCAGGCCACATCTGAGTCAGAATCTGAATTTAAATAAGATCCCCAGGGGATTCATGTGTATAATAAATTTTGAGAATTAGTGATCTACAGTATACCTTAAAAAGGAAACAAGCTGATAGAAAAATTTATGCATATTCTGGTTGACATGTTAACAGAGGAATTATATTTCCTAAATGTAGTACAGTAATGGCATAATATTAGGAAGCATGAACAGAATACCATTTTTATACATGAAGCATACCAACTGTTCTACTTATTGATCATGTGACATTAGGTTAGTAATTCAATCATAATGAGTTTCATTTTCTTATAAAGGAAAGTTAATAATACTTACATTTTGGAGTTTTCAGAAGAGTTAGTTCTAATGTGAATAAAGCACCTAGTACAGGTCTGAGGTATTACAGATGCTAAATCTAGAGTTTCTTATGATATTGGAAAGTAAGCCAATTTGGAAGACAGGCCCCAGGCAAGGGTAGTCATTTGATTTATCATTCAGGGGTTATGTTGTCACTTAAAAACAGTGAGCTGATGTTTAGGAGATATGGATTCTTGTTCAAGTTTGCCATTTGCCCAGCAGGCTGATCCATCATCACGGACCTAAATTTTCAATGCTTTAGTTCTCTCATTTATAAAAAAGAGAGTTTAAAACAAATAAGATTAAGGCCAATTGACATTTATATTTTTTGAATCTTATAGTTAAGCAAAAGTTTACCTCTTTAATTACATCAGTAATCTCAATATGTTGAGTTATATTAAATTGGGTCTTGAAGAGCTGAAATTACTTAAAATGCCTAGAAATCTGTAATGATTCTCTTAACTCTTAATTTTGGTCTACTCTTCTTCTATCTGAACATTTTATTTACATGATAGGAATGATATAGCCAAGTATTGAATATATTGCTTTAAGTTCTCTGTCATATTAATATTACACAATTTATCAAGCCAGTGGGTCATGCCTCCCTTTTCTTTCATAATTTGACCTTCAAAACCTCTATTTAGTGTCTCCTTGTTGACTCTTTTTTGCAATATAAAACACATTCCTAGCACTGGCTTTTCTGAGACTTTCCTACCAATGTTAGTGCCCCCTTCTTATGTTTATAAAACATAAGATAGCTTTTCCTAAGTTCTACCTTCATTTTTTCTGAGAAGAGACTTCTACCTGTTATATTACCCTGTTGTTGTAGGAGAGGAAAAATAACTTTCCCTCTACTCTTCTAAGTTCTTGGCTGAGAACTTTGTAATAAAAGATTAACAAGAGAAGGAAAAAAAAAAAACAAACAAAAAGAATTTTATTAACATGTAAACTTCAGGTATATATGGAAGAGACCCTGGGAAAAATGAGTAACTCCCTGAGGCAGCCTAAGATACTAGCTTAAATACCATCTCCTGCAAAAGACAAAAGAAAGTTGTGCGGAGGCCAGTTATGGTAAGGTTACCAGGAAAGGTCAGATTTTCCTGGTAAGTTAAGTGTAGGATTTCTTATGCTTAAGCAAGGTCTTCTCCATTGTTAAGATTTTCTTGTGATTTAGAGTTGTCTTCTCTTCCCAGTACTGAGAGACATCCTTACAAATGGAGATCTCCTTTGTAAATGTAAATTTCCCTACAAACAGATTACTTCTACTTTGTTTTTAGAGTTTCTCCTGTGTCTGCTCTTACTCAAAATAACCCTTCTGCCAAAGAGGCATATTTTTTGGGTGGCATATTCTGTTACCCTTTACTGTATTTTTCATATTTTACCCATAGGCACCATCTGAAGATCCTTTTCTGCTCCCAAGAATTAGTAACTACCATGAACTGAAAGCAGTAGTAGGGCTACATTTTTTAGACCCTAAAAATACAGGGTATTGGGGAGACTTTAATGGACAAAAACTGAGGTAAACTGTAGATATTTATTTTACGTGTAGAGAGCAAGACGGACTCCCTCATGTCAAGCAGGGGCCTGTGTCAAGCAATGACACAAGAAGTTAAGGGCACCTCACCTACCAGATACCATTAAGACCAGCACCAGCTGATAACATCTCAGAAGTGATTAAGAGTAGGTCTGCAGATTTCCACAACCGATTAAGTCCCTTTAATAAGGGAGGATTTTTGCAGCGAACTGTCAGACTCCTCAGATATTGGCCTGTCCACCACTTCAAAGGGCAGCTGTTCTGCCCAATCCATCTCCCAAGAGAAATGAGATCCTTCACTCCTTGAACATCATAAACAGTAATGCCAAGAACTGACCCAGATCTGACCAAGGCTTTATCTCAACTGTACGCCCACAAATAGACTTTGTGTTTGGTTCATTAACTTTCTACACCCTGTGCTATCTTGTCTGTTATGTGATTTGTCTTGTGTTCAGCTTTTTGTGCAGTGTAAAAAGCCATCTTAACCACGTAGTGAAATGTCATTGACTTTGGAATCCTGAACCTGCTTTATAATTATATTAACCTTGCTTTATGACTGAATAAGCTGACATTGTGGAAAGATACAACTCATGTGTGCACCTTCCTAGCATGCTCATGACAACAACTCACAAGGTCTCTAAAATCTTCTGATTAGGATGCATAAGCCATGGGTCATGGCTGCTTGTCATCCTACTGACCAAAGCAAGTCACATGATCAATAACAAAGAAAATAGAAGAAGTGACAAAATAATATCAGATACTACTCTCATCTATGAGAGCCATAAAAGGGTCACAATTACAAGAGTAAGGAGAAAATAAAGCAGGATTAGTACTGCATATAGAAATAGTGAAAACTGAGGAGTCAAGATGGTGGAGAAGTAGCAGGCTGAGACTACTTCAGGTAGCAGGAGATCAGCTAGATAGCTTATCTAAAGATTGCAAACAGCTACAAATCCAACGGGAGATCAAAGAAAAGAAGAACAGCAATTCTAGAAACAGAAAGTGAACCACTTTCTGAAAGGTAGGACTGGCGGAGAAGTGAATCCAAAGCGACGGGAAGATAGACCACGGGGGGAGGGGCCGGCTCCCGGCAAGCGGCTGAGCAACGGAGCACACAATCAGGACTTTTAAAAGTCTGTTCCGCTGAGGGACATCGCTCCAGAGGCTTAACCAGGGTGAAGCCCACGCGGGGTCAGCGTGGCCTCAGGTCCCGCAGGGTCACAGAAGGATTGGGTGTGTCTGAGTGTCACAGAGCTTACAGGTATTAGAACGGGGAAGCCGGCTACAGAGACAGAGCCGAGGAGTGAGCTCTCAGCTCGGGGTTACCTTGAACCGGTCGCAGGCTCGGTCAGCTCGGAGCGCAGCCGGAGGCCAGGGTGACAGGAGTAATTGGGCACTGTTCTCTGAGGGCGCACTGAGGAGTGGGGCCCCGGGCTCTCGGCTCTTCTGGGCCAGAGACTGGGAAGGCGCCATCTTAATTTCCGTCCTCCGGAACTCTACGGAAAGCACTCAGGGAACAAAAGCTCCCAAAAGCAAACCCGAGCGGATTACTCAGCCCAGCCCCTGGTAAGGGCGGTGCAACTCCGCCTAGGGCAAAGACACTTGAGAATCACTACAACAGGCCTCTCCCCCCAGAAGATCAACAAGAAACCCAGCCAGGACCAAGTTCACCTACCAAGGAGTGCAGTTTCAATACCAAGGAGAGCAGCAGAATTCCAGAGGAGGAGAAAGCAGAGCACGGAACTCATGGCTTTCGCCCCATGATTCTTTAGCCTTGCAGTTAATTTAATTTTTTTTCTTTTTCAATTTTTTTCTCTTCTTCTGCTAAATTTTTTTAACTTTTACCCTTTTCTTTTTTAACGTTTTTTAACGAGTTTATCTAATATATATATTTTTTCTTTTTCTTTTTATATTTTTTCTTTATTGGTTTTCTTTTTTTAATTGTTTCTTTTTTTTTTCTTTTCTTTCTGAAGCTTTTTATCCCCTTTCTCCCCCCTCACGATTTGGGATCTCTTCTGATTTGGCTAAAGCATATTTTCCTGGGGTTGTTGCCACCCTTTTAGTATTTTACTTGCTCCTTCATATACTCTTCTCTGAACAAAATGACAAGGCGGAAAAATTCACCACAAAAAAAAGAACAAGAGGCAGTACCGAAGGCTAGGGACCTAATCAATACAGACATTGGTAATAGGTCAGACCTAGAGTTCAGAATGACGATTCTCAAGGTTCTAGCCGGGCTCGAAAAAGGCATGGAAGATATTAGAGAAAACCTCTCGGGAGATATAAAAGCCCTTTCTGGAGAAATAAAAGAACTAAAATCTAACCAAGTTGAAATCAAAAAAGCTATTAATGAGGTGCAATCAAAAATGGAGGCTCTCACTGCTAGGATAAATGAGGCAGAAGAAAGAATTAGCGATATAGAAGACCAAATGACAGAGAATAAAGAAGCTGAGCAAAAGAGGAACAAACAGCTACTGGACCACGAGGGGAGAATTCGAGAGATAAGTGACACCATAAGACGAAACAACATTAGAATAATTGGGATTCCAGAAGAAGAGGAAACAGAGAGGGGAGCAGAAGGTATATTGGAGAGAATTATTGGAGAGAATTTCCCCAATATGGCAAAGGGAACAAGCTTCAAAACCCAGGAGGTTCAGAGAACCCCCCTCAAAATCAATAAGAATAGGTCCACACCCCGTCACCTAATAGTAAAATTTACAAGTCTTAGTGACAAAGAGAAGATCCTGAAAGCAGCCCGGGAAAAGAAGTCTGTAACGTACAATGGTAAAAATATTAGATTGGCAGCAGACTTATCCACAGAGACCTGGCAGGCCAGAAAGAGCTGGCATGATATATTCAGAGTACTAAACGAGAAAAACATGCAGCCAAGAATACTATATCCAGCTAGGCTATCATTGAAAATAGAAGGAGAGATTAAAATCTTCCAGGACAAAAATTCTGAAAGAATTTGCAAACACCAAACCAGCTCTACAGGAAATATTGAAAGGGGTCCTCTAAGCAAAGAGAAACCCTAAACGTAGTAGATCAGAAAGGAACAGAAACAATATACAATAACAGTCACCTTACAGGCAATACAATGGCACTAAATTCATATCTCTCAATACTTACCCTGAATGTTAATGGGCTAAATGCCCCAATCAAAAGACACAGGGTATCAGAATGGATAAAAAAACAAAACCCATCTATATGTTGCCTACAAGAAACTCATCTTAAACCCGAAGACACCTCCAGATTTAAAGTGACGGGGTGGAAAAGAATTTACCATGCTAATGGACATCAGAAGAAAGCAGGAGTGGCAATCCTTATATCAGATCAATTAGACTTTAAGCCAAAGACTATAATAAGAGATGAGGAAGGACACTAGATCATACTCAAAGGAACTGTCCAACAAGAAGATCTAACAATTTTAAATATCTATGCCCCTAACGTGGGAGCAGCCAACTATATAAACCAATTAATAACAAAATCAAAGAAACACATCGACAATAATACAATAATAGTTGGGGACTTGAACACTCCCCTCACTGAAATGGACAGATCATCCAAGCAAAAGATCAACAAGGAAATCAAGGCCTTAAATGACACACTGGACCAGATGGACATCACAGATATATTCAGAATTTTTCATCCCAAAGCAACAGAATACACATTCTTCTCTAGTGCACATGGAACATTCTCCAGAATAGATCACATCCTCGGTCCTAAATCAGGTCACAACCAGTATCAAAAGATTGGGATCATTCCCTGCATATTTTCAGACCACAATGCTCTGAAGCTAGAACTCAATCACAAGAGGAAATTTGGAAAGAACCCAAATACATGGAGACTAAACAGCATCCTTCTAAAGAATGAATGGGTCAACCAGGAAATTAAAGAAGAATTGAAAAAATTCATGGAAACAAATGATAATGAAAACACAACGGTTCAGAATCTGTGGGACAAAACAAAGGCAGTCCTGAGAGGAAAATATATAGC
>NW_019154086.1:80854932-80870479 GCF_002288905.1 Enhydra lutris kenyoni | reverse complement strand
TTTTTTTTTTAAGATTTTATTTATTTATTTGACAGAGAGATCACAAGTAGACGGAGAGGCAGGCAGAGAGAGAGAGAGGGAAGCAGTCTCCCTGCTGAACAGAGAGCCTGATGCGGGACTCGATCCCAGGACCCTGAGATCATGACCTGAGCCGAAGGCAGCGGCTTAACCCACTGAGCCACCCAGGCTAGGAAAGCAGGAGGTAGAAAATTTTGATGACTAATACAATATTAGTCAGTCTTATAGTTCAGTAGTTTTTCTACTACAAAGAACTAAATCTAGATGAATGGTACTATAAAGAATAATGAGTAAAGAGATAAATGGATATAGGAGAGTCTACAGAACATAGAATTAGTGAAAAATCTGGTATTACCTATAGTTTATCTTATATGTATAGTCTTGGAAAGGTCATCTCCTATATATTGACTAAAATTTCTCAAGAAGTCTCATGATCGTCCCTCTGTGAGCTGGAGAACCAGGAAAACTGGTGGTAAAATTTAGTCAAAGTCTTAAGGTCTGGGAACCTAAGGTCTGGGAGCCAATGGTGTAAGTCTCATTCTAAGACTGAAGGCCTAAGAATTGGAGGGCTGCCAGTTTTCTCAGATATCAAAGGCCCCAGAACTTTGATATCCAAGGGCAGGAAAAGATGGAGAAAGAATTCACTTTTCTTTTGACTTTTTGTTCTATTCAGGCCCTCAACTGGTAAACTGTAGGTCTTCTTTACTCAGTCTACTGATACAAATGCAAATCTCTTCCAAAAACCTACTTGCAGACACACCCAGAAGTAATTTTACCAGCATTCCAGGCATCTCTTAGCCCAGTCATATAGGCAAATAAAATAAATCATCATACTTCCCATAGTACTAAAATCAGCCTCATTATATAGCCTGCGAAAAGATACCACAAGCTAATTTCCTTGAAAGTCTGAGCTGTAGCTGCATAGAGCTACACTTCCAAATTTCTAGCTTCCTGTGCTTTTGACCAAACCAGTTATAGATCAGAGGTTCCAATGAATTCCTAGGGTATGATTCATTTGCTAGAGAAGCTCACAAAACTCAGAGAAAGATTTTACTCAATGGATTACTGGTTTATTATAAAAGGTAACTTGGGAACAACTAGATAGAAGAAATGCATAGGGTAAGGAATGCTGGAAGGGGTTATATAGCTTCCGTGCCCTCTTAGGCCATTCTCCCAGCTCTTTCATTTGTTCACCAAACCAGATATTCTCCAAACCACATAGTTTTGGGGTTTTAGGGAGGCTTCATTACAATCATGACTGATTTCAATCACTGGCCATTGCTGACTGAACTAAACTTCTACCCTTCTCCCCTCCCCAGAGTTGGGGATAAGACTGAAAGTTCCAACCTTCTAATCGCATGGTTGGCTTCACTGGTACCAACCCCATCATCAGGTGCTTTCATAAATTTACCTCATTAATATAACAAAGGACATTTTATGTCTTTCATCATCTAGGAAATTCCTGGTGTTTTAGGAGCTGTACATTGGGAACAGTGGATGAGGACCAAATATATATTTCTTATTATTAGTCACTA
This sequence comes from Enhydra lutris kenyoni, assembly GCF_002288905.1. Classification (NCBI taxonomy): domain Eukaryota; kingdom Metazoa; phylum Chordata; class Mammalia; order Carnivora; family Mustelidae; genus Enhydra; species Enhydra lutris. The sequence continues at coordinate 80,868,926 of NW_019154086.1, read as the reverse complement.
TATGACAATATGATATATATAATACTGATATGACATTAAAATATAAAATATAATATTGAGGCACCTGGGTGGCTCAGCTGGTTAAGTGGCCAACTCTTGATTTCAGCTCAGGTCGTGATCTCAGTCAGGGTTGAGAGATTGAGCCCTGCATCCAGCTCCCCACTCAGGTCTGCTTGAAATTTATTCCCTCTCCTCCTTCACCCCTGCTCACTCTCTTATTTTCTCTCAAATAAAGTAAATAAATCTTAAATAAATAAATAAAAATAAATATCTAAATATAGATATATATTTATATATGTAATTGTATATGTAAATATATATAAATATATAAGTATATTTTTATAAGTATATATAAATATACATATAATATTGATTCTAATTACATATTTGGCTATTTTCATTATGACTGTGTTCTGCTAGTGTAGTTTATTTATGTAGCTGGCATTCAAAAATGATTGATTAATGAGCAAGTAACTAAAAATTAAGTTGTTTTATGACCATTAGCTGAGTATATTGACAAAGTATGTATATTGAAAACTCTACACAACAAGTAGTATATAAAGTTTTCCATGCTTAAGTTTTCCATGGTTAACAGTTCATGTTTTCTTTAGGTTATTTTCTATTTACACAGAGTTGTTGCTACCATTCCAAAGCTAGGATCTGGGTCTAGCAATCTGATCAGGGGGAAAAGAATTAAGAAATAAATAGGAAAAGCAATGGTTTATGTGGGCATGTCTACTGGAAATGTACTCTATATTGACTATTAAATTTTAAATATACTAGATATTTTGTTACATTCTTTCCTTCTTTTTCAGAACTATTACTTATTTCATGTGATTTTTTTTCACCCAATTCTTTGAATCCTAAGACACAAGATCTTGGATTTGGTCTAGGTTTACTCAATGAACCACAGTGATTATTCTAAGAATAAAACAAAAAGTATATAAAAGGGACAATGCAAACAGTTATTGTACAATCCCTCTAAAGGCTAGAGAAAGTAGACCTTTATGCTTTCTGAGATCAAGAAATTTAAGAACAAAGTATATCTGGATATGTTTTTGGTCATATTTTTGGCACACAAAGAGAACTTGCAAGAAAATGTAGCACAACAGACAAAGACCCAGTATAAAAAATGGAGAAAGAGGGGAAGGAAGATTTCTAATATTATTTGATCACTTGGATATAGTAATGCCTGAATGGAATGCTATTCCACTCCGAGACTACGTTGCTAAGTGCCTTTATAAATTTCTTTTGGGGTTAAGCTGGTTTGAGTTTGTTCTTGCTTCTGCTGTGAGTTTTCATCATACCTCTTCTTGTTTCTTTTCATTAGCACTGTTCTCCTAGAACAGATAACATAATTGATATATTTCATATTCTAGAACAGAGTTATTAGCATTAAAGATTTTTTTTAATCCATAACTTGGGCTTCACTACAGACAGACTAAACATTATTTATTAACCACAAAATTCAATAGAACCTACAGTTAAAGGAACCTTAATGTCTTCCAGTCTACTCTTGGAACAAATTCAACAATTTCACCCATACCTTGGGGAGATGATAGCTAGCTTAAGTCTTCATCATCAACTGGGAGCTCCCAACTTCACACTCTAGACTATGGCAATGATAAGGATGGCATAGGAATTTCTGCATATATTGACTCCATATCTGCATTCTTGTAATTTCTGACTTCAGAAAGATACTGAGTAAGCATCATCTTTCTTATATTTGATAACTCCTCACATAATCAGATACAGCTATTTTCTTTTCTCTTGTGTTTTCTTCTGAGTTAAACTTATTTCTTCAACTATTTCTCCTGAATAAAATCAAGACTACCTACTATTTTCCTTTATTCCTATGGATGCTCTCTGTTTTGATTAGGTCATTTTCCCCATAAAATATGTTACCTTGAATCAAAATCAATTTGCAAAATGCTTTTCTGGCTGGCTTAGCATATAATGAAAACATTCCTAATCGTGACTACGATACTACGTAATTATTGGTGCAGTCACTCTGTGTTATATTTTAGGATGTTTTTGAACACTGTTAAGCTGTGGTCAACTAAAAGCCACATATCATTTACACACAAATTGCTGTAAACATTGAACTTTACTAACATGATGATGTAGAGAACTAAGCAATCTATCTACAGTTTGCTTCTCTGCATATTTTGTTAATCATAAACTATTTAGCACTATTATTTTGAAGGTCCTTAGCAGAGTATTTTACAAAAACAATTTAACCTAAGTTGACTGAAATAGTTATAGTAAGAGTACAGTAATCATACAAATGACTAGTGGATTGCCTTTTCATTCATAACTAAACCGCGTAGTTCCATTTATTTCATTAAATAAATCAAATAGGTTAATACCTTCGTAGACCCCAAATATCATGTTATATCATATTCTGAGAGCTAAATGTTCATCAACATATATTTTATATGTTTTCTGATGGTAGAATTTAAATATGCTAATTTTAGAAAATCTGGAAGGGACACCCAAAGGCATGAATTATTTATAACTAATAGAGTAGAACATTTTATGTTTTAGTAATCAGTCATTAGAGTTTTTTGGACTTTTTAAAAATATATTATTTCTATGTAAACCCAAGGGGCTTGTAAAACAAGACTTGTGGCTGTTCTGAGGGCCCGTTAGTGTAATTCCAAAAATGTCAGAATAACAGATCTTTTTGTCTATGTAGCTCCTGGGTGAAGTTCAGGAAAGTCCTTGGATCTTTTGTTAGTCAGTGGGAGCTGAGAGTGATAAATGCAGGCTGACTTCATGTCTGTGTGCACCGTACTCCATGGTGGTTTGTAGTCCTAATGTATATCTCATAATACCAAGATTTATGAGGTGTACCTGGACCAGGAGAGGTAGTTCCTGGCGCAAAACCAGATCCATCCCTGTGCTGAATTTCATCAACCTAATGCATGCCAGGTTGAGCCTGGATGGTAGCAGTGGAGCATCCAGATGGCCTGAAATAATCCTAATGTCTTAGACTGTGATCCACAAGCTTGTATCTCATGGTCATGCATTCTGGGAACCAGAAATTGACACCTCATTTGGAGAGTGTTTCTGGTCATGCTGCTCTGTCTCCTGACCATGCTGACTTCCTTCTGACTCTTTATACATTTAAACCTTATTTTATTTACACTTGTGGCCTCTACATCTCTCCCTTTTATTAATATAAATCATGAAGAAAATTTTTCTATGTAGTAGTCATGCCTTTGTACCCTAGAAAGTACAGCATGCAAGAGAAGGAAAAGAGATCTTTTTTTCTCATAAAAACATCAATCACTAACCCCATCACATTTGGAGGTAACAACTTACAGAGTAATTAGAATATAATTTCCCTCATTTTCATTGTTTTAGATTTTACTTTTTATTTTAATTGTCTTTGTCTAGAATAGGGATTTCTGCCACTATTGGCCAGATGACAGGAAAATGTTGAAAATGTGTTAAAAAAGGACACAGAGTATTTTACATAAATGCTAAGACTCTTCTAATACCAGAATATTCTGTGCTATTTGAAGTGCACTCGTGTAAGTTCTAGTCTATCTAGAACAACTCAGTATTAGAGAAATACATATTTCCCATAATAAAGAAACGTTGCAGAGAGAAGGTGTCCTTTAGAGATAAGAGGTGTGGCTTCCCAAACATGCCATTCTGCTGAGGCTCTGACTGACAAGGAATATGTTCATGAATATGTAGGTTTTTTTTTATCATATATAATGAATCAGATGAGTATAATACATTGCAACTATACTGTTACACCCTCCAAACTTCTGGCCTCTGTTCTCTTTCTGGCTTCTAACGTTGTGTGTTTATATTTGAGGCCAGCCTGATCCATCCTCCTTTGCAGATTAAAAAAAAAAAAAAAGTTTTTTCTAGTTGAATTGTATTTTATTTATGTTTAAAATTCATATTTTGTATCTGAATCTCAATATTATCTTATCCTGGGCAATCCTTTTCTATATTCAGAATCTGGCACTTACTAAGTACAGAAATATTGCCTTTTACTACATATTTAATTACTGGTTTATTCAACTTCTCTTTTCTTTAGGCATGAATAGTAATATTCTGAACTTGGGATTTCTGTTTTCTTTTAGGTATCTTTATCATATCTTCCATCATCATTTTTAATTCATATCTTTTCCCCATCTTTGATTTTTAATGACACTTCTGTGTTTTACTTCTTCTTGTGTAAATATTCCTTATGCTATTTGTTTATAATTTTCTTACCCTTCCTTATCTCATCTATCTTCAATTTTATTTTTGTCATGACAGTTAGCACTTTCTCCAATTTTGTTGGCCTCCTTCTCTTCATTCTGTGAATCTAATTGACAACATAAAGTAGATGATTTCTAAATATTTTGCTATTGTCACTCTTCAATTTGAATATTATTTTCTCCTTTGCTGACTTCAGAGATCTCACCCTTACTTATTTTCAGTGCCCCGATATTTCAACCACAAAGATCTCTCCAACTCAGAGTTTTGCCCATAACTAAGGTGGAATGTTTTCCTTGTGTCTCCTTCCTAACTGTGTATTTTGATACTAGGAAGTACTCCCTAACATAATAGCCTGGGAGACTGGTAGACCTGGTACCTGGTCTACCAGAGACTGGTAGACTAGAGACCTAGATTCCAGGTAGCAAGAATTATTTAATATTGTATAGCTGTTGGATTAAAGAATAGTGGTTTGTTTGGACTTTCTGGCTATCTTGAACAGTCTGAATTATTTCTATTAAAGTGAGAAAGAGGGAGACAGAGAAAGTGTGAGTGATAATCAAGAGCTCTCAGCAAGCAGCTGTCCTACAAATTACCCCCACATACATTCTTTGCCCTACTCAGTGTATGTCTGATGGAAAATTGCAAAGTCTGTTCACTAATTCTCCGGATCTGTAGTATTTCTGGGAATCACTATGTAAGATAGGATGGGAAAAAATAATGTTATGGTTGTGTAGACATGAGGAAAAACAAACAGCGGGTCATCAATAGTAGCTCCCAATAGTAAAGCAGCACTATTCTGGTCGATGTAGACCAGGAGTTTTCTCCTTTTATGGTGTATTTAGTTTGGTATACATAGTTCTTTCAGATTTTTTTTTTAATTTAAATGCTTTTAGATAGGCTATTTATTCATTTTATATAAAAGCCCAATTTTCCCTATGGATGAGAACAGAGTCTGATTGACATGTTTATGTTGCCTGCCTCTAATAGGTACCTGAATTTACATTCACAGGATAGATCTCCTGTCTACAGGAGAAGGCCAGCCAGTTAAATTGTGATCCATCCAGAAGAGCAGCATAGTCCATACATTTGAATATATTTTAGTCTTACAATTACTGGAAGTGTCTCCCAAATTTTAGGAGTAGTGTGGCTCAATATTATTCTAAGTTTGGTCTTCTGCTAAGGTACTACAGATATTTCATCTGGAAATTAATTCAATCATAAACTCGAAAACATATTTCCACTTCTTGATCTAATCAAAGTATTTGATTCCTAGAAAGTTCCTTAGAAGATAATTCTGTCTAATCACTTCATTTTATAGATGCACTTCAAGAATCTGAAATTACTTTGCAAAGATTACATTACTTATATATGAGACTTCAAACTAGAAGCCAATATTCTTTCCATACTTCTTTGTACATTTTACATATTTCATATTGGACTTGTTATTTTGTGAATCCTGTCCAGCAGATCTGCTTTTAAGTTCTTTTAACCTATTTATTTCCTTGTTCTAAGGGCATACATGAAAACCATCATTAGAAAATTCATGTAGTTCTAATAAAATAAAAACAATTCTAGATAACCTTTTTTAAAAATTTTTAGATTCAATTTCCAAAGCACCAGCAGCCACCACTTATTTTATTTATTTTTACCTAAAGTGACATATAATCACTATCTTTGTGATCATTAAGACATTTTGTGGGTTGTGAAATATATTTGTCTAAATCATTCACCTTAACTCCTAATTTGTTTTCAACTCAGGCATTCTGAATCCTTGTTTGTATGTTCTTTTTTTCCCCAAGCAGACAGTCCTCACTCTTTATTTGTTATCTTCAAAACTTAACCACTTACTTTATTACCATAAGTAATCTACGGAATATTTGCAGCAACGCATGGTTAAATTTGTGAAGTCAGAGCCATAGGAATGAATAGCTCTATATGGAACTTTTTGCTGTTCTTAGTTTTTGCAGAAATGTTATCAGACTTTTTTTTTAAGCATTCAAAATTAGCATTAATTAAAGACATTGTAAGCTAATGTGTATTACCAATACAACTTCATTAAGAAAAACAAAGTAATTGAGATATTATCCCCATAAAATGAAAAAATATATATATTTATATTTATATATACAAGAATTAAAATGGAAAGCAATTCTCAAGTTTTACAAGTTAATCCTTTCCTTTTACGTGGGCATATTTTTTTTTGTCTTCTGATGTTACTGACAGAGAAAATTAGGGGCAATGCCTGTATCCCCAAAAAGGGACATTTTTCATGCTTCCAAGAGTAATCATCAACTTTATTTAGAGGTTTTACTGATACTTGAATAATCTTTTACATATAGAGCTAGTGTCATCTGAGTAACCCTTTATGGACTGTTTAATTACTTTCTTTTCAACGTAGTTTCAAACTATCTCTTTGTTAGCTCATTGAGGGTTATGTATTAGGTCCAACATTCTAACACAGTAGTGAACAGCTCCATAATGCATGCTCAAATAATATACTTATTTACTCGAATTTATATTTATAAAAATGACCTTAAGTTAATCAGAATATACTCTAGTTCCACTAAACAGATATCTGGTTTACCCTAACTAATCTTAAAGAAGATGTTAATAATTTATATCATATAGAAATACCCATCAACTATTCAAGCATTATGATAACGAGTACTATAACTCCTAAATCTACACACATCCTAAGACAATGAAAATTTCAACTTGGATACGATTTTGAATGAATAAGATTTGGAGAGTATCCCTGGACTACTTGTCATGTCTTTCTTTCTTCACTTATTATTTCCTTCAGTTACTAGATGTAAAAAGGTGGCAAGATCAAATTCTTAAATATATACCACAATTGGTAGAACTGATTAAAACAGATGACTACTCCCTAATACACCAGGTGTCAGAATATAAATTATTTACAATAATGGGCTCAAAATACTCAATTTTAAATTTATTTAGAGTTAAATTTATTTTTTATTCTTGGTATTTGCTAATGTTTATACATTATGAACTTCTAGTAAACCTGGAAAAGGAACTGGCCTCTGTAGCTCATTATATCCACCCCACTTTACGTATAGGCATCATTTAAATGCATTTTATCCTCAACAGTACTCTCTGTAGTTCTAACTAGTTGAAACTGAAACCTTAACAGCCCAGGGCTTATCTCACAGCAATTTCCCCTTCTGTCCCGGATTTGAATGTCTTTGTAAAGGAGCTTAGCTATATATACACTACTATTTTGCAAAGCCCTATTACTATTCTGATTTTCCCCATCCATATATATCAAGACAACCAGTAACTTGACGAACACATTCACACGCTTATATGGCCTCAAGGTCGTATCTGAAATTAAATAAACTAACCACCTCAAAACAAAAACTTCCTTTTGTCCTGAAAGGTGGCTCCCTTTCTTATATCCAGCTTAATAATTAGATGTCTATTGCACTGAGGGACAGTATCCAAGAAATACAGAATTAGACTTTTTTCTTTTTTCTTCTTCTTCTTTCTCTCATCCATTAGGCCTTAAACACCAAAGAAATACTTAGTTTCCATAACTTAACCTGTACATTAATGTGTCTTCTAATTAAGAGTTTATTATCTAGTATAGCCCTGATTCTCAAAGTGGAGTTAAAATCCTTTGAGAACTCAAAGAGATCTGAATTATTTTTGTTCCCTCAGAGCAGGCCCTTATTCTTGTCCTTGCAAAGATACTTCATTCTCTCTAGAGTTTGAGAACACGTCAATGTCACCACTTTCAAAGTTACTCTCCTTCATGGAAGGGTCACCTATGGTAAATTCTAAGTTTAAGTGATTTTCATTAGTGTTCTGCTTGTTTGTTTGCTTGTTTGTTTTTCACTTAAGGGACTATGTGACATATCTTAGATATTTAAACTCTTTTAGTATGGAATTAACTAGGAAAGGAAATGAATGAACTCTAAAGGATAAAGTGCCCTTTGAAAACAAGCAAAAGAAAACATTTTCCCCCAAAATTAAAAATTTAAATTTATAAATGAAAACAAAAGTGTGATTAATTTAATACTAATGGATAATTTAGAAGTTTTTTAGTATAAAAATGGTAAAAGCTATGGAAGTCTTAGAAATGAGGATAAAGGAGATTACTGAGTTTTCTTTCAGTGGAATGCTGGGCATTTTCTAGTGGAATTTCTGGGGTCTTCTGATACTGCAGAATATATACCTCTGAATGTCTTTGACTAAACTATTTTACAATTCTGTGGAAGTTAACTTGTAGAAAACTGAAAGCAATACAGATTTTTCTTGTTCATAGTAATTAAATGGTTCTCATTTAATTACTGGTAAAGGATATAAATCTCTGTGATTCAAATTTTTATTTTATTCATTGTAAACTCTTACTAGTTCTCTCACTAACTATAAGTTAAAAAATATTTGACATATGTTCATTTGACATTTGCATAAAAATAAAGGTTAACTTTTTAAAAATCACTGAAACAACTTTGGGGTCTCTCCAGACATGACAGACCCGGAAGGAATCTCAAAGAAAAGTCTGTTTACTTGAGCCAGGCAAATATGGACTTTATTCTTGTGACCTCTTTTGTTTCCATAAACTTCTGAGACCTGAAGGACAATCCTTGAGATTATGACAAAAGCCTGGAGATACCACTTATTAAATGTGCACTGACCTGTAGTGGAAGGAATTTCATAGACTTTCTTGACTTAAATCAAATAGCTTTTGTTGAAAACTTTCTTCAACTACTAACAATTTTTCCCAAAAGCTGTTTTTCTTACCCACTATCAAAGTTCATATTACTAGTAGCAGATGAAGTTAAAATTAATATGTAAGTTGTTTTGTGGAGATTTTTGCTTTCTCTTATATTTGACCTGCATGACACTCTTTTTTTTTAAGATTTTATTTATTTATTTGACAGACAGAGATCACAAGTAGGCAGAGAGACAGGCAGAGAGTGGGGGGAAGCAGTCTCCCCACCAAACAGAGAGCCCGATGTGGGGCTCTATCCCAGGACCCTGAGATCATGACCTGAGCTGAAGGCAGAGGCTTTAACCCACTGAGCCACCCAGATGGCCCATGACAAACTTTTATAATTTTTAAAATACTTACAAACGGGGTCCAGTAACACTTAACCTGAGGGACAGAAGATCATGGCCATGAAAAAATTTCAAGAAATCCAAGCATACAGGTACATTTATGAAATATTTATGCAAAATTTTGCTACATGAATCTGCTTTAGAAAAAAAAAAACTGTTACCTGTTGAAATATAAAATAGCAAGAAGCTGTTAGTTATATCTATATTATTTTCCTTTGAAAAATTATTTCTTGTCTCCTTCCTGGGATAATTCTTAGATTTAAATTTAGATAATAAGGAATTAACCTTAGTCCCCAAAATTAAATATATTAAGTTGTAAATAATGGGTATGACATTTTTAACTAAATTTTTAATTGAGCTGCCTCATACTTTATGTGGAATTCCTGTGATATTAGCATTATTTTAAAATCTGGAAAAATGCATTTATGATTTGAAAACAAGAACAAAGTTTGTAATAGGATCAAATTAATTATGTATCCATCAGTACATTTTTATTGAGCTCTGCCTATGGTGCAAGGCAAAGGCAAGGAGGAAATCAGAAAAGCATGTAGTCTAAACCTCAAGACCTTGCAAATTAGTGGCTGTAGGGTCCAGGCCAGGCTGCCCCAAGGGGGGCCACTTTGGCATAAAGATTATTTCTAGTTAAAGGTAAGCAAAACTCAGCAGATGCAGGAAAAGCTTTCCACCTCCTCCTCAATCCCTAAATTTAAATCGGAAGGGAGAGCCTGTAACAATAAGAGAGCTATTAACAAACACTCCCCTTTACCTAAGCAACTTATCTGCATAATAGGACAACCTTGTTTTTCTTTTTCTTTCTTTATTTATTAGAGAGAGAGAGAGAGAGAGAGAGAAAGCACAAATAGGGGGTGGGGGAAGAGGGAGAAGCAGACTCCCAGCTCAGCAGGAAGCCTGAGGAAGGGAGGGCTTAGTTCTAAAATCCTGAGATCCCGACCCGAGCTGGAGGCAGATGCTTCACCGCCTAAACCAGCCAGGCAACCTGGGTAACAAACCTTGTTTTTCTACATATCTCTTCTCACCTTCCTGTTAATGGTCTTTGTCCCCTTTGCATCCTCAGGCCTTGCCCTTACCCTTAGCTCATACAAGCATCCCGTTGCCCTACTGTCTGGAATTTCCACATCTGTGTGGAATCCCTGTATGCACGCTATGAAATTTAAGTTTCTCCTGTTAATCTGTCTCATGTCAATTTGATTCTTAGTTCAGCCAGAAGGAACTTTTAAAGCAGAGGAAGGTCTTCCTTCCTGACATAGTAAAGGCAGATACATATGCTCACAGCTATTTTTCAAATCAAACTGGCTGACACATTAGAAGAGTGGTAAACAGAGCACTATACAACTTATAAAGCTGTAAGTACTATAAGAAGGAACTAATTCCAAGTGAGATAATGTATAAAGATTTCAAGGGGTAAGTAGTATTTTATTTGAGCTATGAAGATCGGTAGGAGTTTACAGAGCAGAGATGTAGGGGAAGATGGATGAGTACGCACTAGCCAGGCAGAGACAATACAGAGACAGAGCCATAATACATGGAGAATAGTAGAAAAAGTAAGAAGTTGACAACTGGAGGACTGTATACATACAGAATAAAAGGAGAGATGTGGTGTACAGTGTAATACATGGCTAGAAATTGAGATCCAGGAGTACACTGCATGCAAAATAAGGAATACTGATGAAATTAGGGCCTGGTGAGGAGCCACTAACATATTGTTCCATTGTGAAGGAATATAACAAAGATTCACGTGTGCATACTTCAGAGCTTTATAACAATTACATTATTCTAAAAAATTAATATTTAGATTAATAACTTAAAAATAGTATACAACAAAACTAATAGTAGAACCCAAATCTTCACTCTGTATCAGTTCAAATCTAAAATTGTGAAAGTTTCCTTAAGTTTCGGGAAGTTTGTACCTTTTGAGAAAGGTCATCTTTTTTAAAAGCATGGACCTCAGTATCCAAAATAATTTGTGAAAGTTTCTTCAAACTACCGGCATGTATTTAGAATATATTTCCTGAATTTTAAACATACGATTTAGAGCTTTATCTTTTAATGTGCAAAAATTCAACAACCTTGGTAAAATTATACAATTTGTTAAGTACAACATAAGTACATTTTATTCACAAAACATATCTAAACATATGTTTTAGTTTTATGTTTTATGAAGTGAAAAATTAGCAAAAAGGCATCCCTTAAAGTTTCTTAAACCTTTCATTTTTTTCCCACAAAGTCTTTATTAAACACAGCTTTAAAACATAATTAAAAGCCTTCAAGCTAGAGTTTATAGCAATCTATGCCATACTGAAAAGTCAAGTGAACTTTTGACTCATGATTTGAATCATGGAGACTTCCCTCCTATTACTAAATGGTCAATATTATGAAGTCTGCTATTATACATTCATGACGCTATTTGACCTCTACATACAAACATTTATTATCTGACAATAATATTCAATTTGCCAAAGTAGCCCCAGTCATCTTAAAGGCCTCAGTATGCAGAGAAGCATTAGATATTTTGTGTTGGTTTTTATAGAGGATCTTGTAGTGACCAGAGAGGTACCCTCCATTTTTCTCTTTTAACAGCCGGGTTGCTGATCTCACAAATCATATTTCGGTTGGAAATGAAAGGTGCACTACTGCCAGCATTTTGTTAGAAATAATGACACACTTTACTACCTGTAAGTGCTGACCGAGTGGTTCTGCCTTTCCTTCCCAAGGTGACTATAACACAGATTGATGAAAGATTCTGCAGGACGACAAAGGTTAAAGATGCAGACCCCGAGCTAGAAGCCAGTGTTGACACTGATGGAGTGGACTGCAATGAGGATGCCCACATTATTGTCCTATCCTCTGATAACCAATGTAATATGAAAACTGACTACAGAAGAAAGGAACAAATTAAATCCATTAATCAAGCATATCTCGGCTAAACAGTTGTTCTAAAGAGATGAACAAATGAAAAATTTACTGTTTGTTTTCATGCTTTCAAGGATTGGGGAAGAAAATTAATTATAAGGTACTGGCCACACAATTAGTTAAGTTTTTCTTGAGGAAAACTTTATTGTGTTGTCAAAGGACAAATGAACCTCATTAGGGAGATTAGTTTCAGCTGGTAGTTTTGCATTAGGACAAACTAATAATACACACTTCAAAAGATACCCTAAACAGAATTATGGAAATTGAAAATCCATTTTTTACTTCTTAATTTATGAACTGTTCGAAAATGACCACTCTATTACCTGGCATGCAACCAGAAGGAAATCAAACGTAGCCCCACTTTTCACCCAAGTGCCTGGAGGAGAACTATTTCAGTGTGGGTTTCGCAAGTGTTGAGATGATGAACTTATGTATTCAGGGGTTAGAACTCGGCTGTGGCATTTTACTCTTACGTTGAAGCATGTCAAGTCGAGTTCCACACCAAAAGCAATTTTTGATAAGCTCCTTTGAAATCCTTTTCTTTTCAAAATGTTTTAAGTGCCCTGGATAAATAGCAAGCTGACGTCTGGTATTCTGAATTTCCCTTTCAATCCACACAGGGCAAGGCAGGAAAAGGAAAATGCTACTTTGCTATCAACCCTGTCTGGCCAGTGGACAGAAGATCCTCAGTTGGCCACAGCCAGCGCCACTCAGTTTCCACATTCATTCCATCCCTGGCCTTTCTGTCGAGGCAGCTAACAAGGGGGCCAATTATCGAGCTGCGTGAGGGGTAGTGCTAGGCTGCGGACACCTGTCTTCCAAAACCTGGAGTGAAACCAGACTCATTCCACAGAGTATATAAATCAGCTATGAAATAATAATGACTTTTTTGGATTCAACTGACCTGGACTGGATTCAGACTGCTGACCCAGAAAAAAAAGGCTTCACATATCCCATTACCAGTCCGGTGAGCCATTGAAGACATCCCTATCCTATTCTGATTTGCTTTTATTTATAGAAGTCTTGCTTTTGTTTATGGGAATGCAAGCCAAATTGACATTTACTTACTGTTTTTGTTTGGTCTGTAGGTTTAACTTCTCCAATTTAACAGTACCTTTAGGGGCATGGCCATTGACTGAATTAGGTCAAAATGGTATCAAAGTTCACTGCTTCAATCCCTAAGTCCTATTATTGAGGAATGATGAAGGCAGAGTTTTAAAATATTTTTCTTAATATAAAACTAAAGGGTTTTCTTCAGACAGATTATCTCATGAGATTAAAAAAAAAAAAAAGGAAGGAAAGAAAAAGGGAAAAAAAGAAAAAAAAGTTATGTGAATCTATAACAGTGATACACACACTGCCTGCCCCATTGGCCTGGGGCAGCTAGGGGGATTTCAGAATTAGCTAAGGATTTTCTTTTTCCAAAATAAGTACGCCACCTTAGAGAAAAATCCTGGTTGTGTAGGGCTTAAAGGTTACACAACATAGGGGGCCCTTTTAAATTAAAGTAATATAATTTGAAAATACGAAACCAGATCTCTTAGTTTGGGTGTCCCAAATGCAAACTTCAAAAGGAGAATGTGGATAAAATTAGCTTATGTGGGAAGTGACCCAATAAGCACAATGAGGAAGTGAGGTAATGACATGGAGATGGGAGAAAGCCAGTAAGAGCACCAATAATAAAGTCATCACTTTGAGCAGTTGGGGCTCACACTTGTTGTTGGTCTCTGGAAGATAATTTAAAAAATATA